>NW_017804476.1:637079-672844 GCF_001625305.1 Branchiostoma belcheri
CCTATCCATTAGTGTGCCTTGTTTACCACGTTTGGGCATGAGTCATCACAATGGAATGCAGGGCATCAACCAATAGGCATGCAGCTTTCCTCTATTCTTCTTGCTGATTGGCTGTTGGGATTTAACTTGATTAACACCTGCTCAGAGCATTTCCACCTGCACAGAGCATTTCTTGCTGATTGGCTGTTGGGATTTAACTTGATTAACACCTGCACAGATCATTTCCATACTGACAGTATGTCTGTATTCAAGTGTTTTGGTAGGTATTTCAAGCTTTCCTGCTCCAGCATTGGAATGCGGAGCATGGACGTTTTTTTTTATTTTGAAAATCAACAGTTTGCATTATGCAATTAAAAATCCTAACCAATAAAGTAGGGAATAGCTATCCAACTGTTGTTTTAGTTGTATTTTACTTCATATTATAGTTATATCAATGTAAATCATTGTTTTCCCTTGTGTTTCTCATTCTTTCCCTGCCATGTCGTAAAATGTGGTGAACCCATCGCTGTATTTGCTCCAAAGCAAATATTGGCCTTTCTAGTTGTACAAATAGTTTTGATTCAGTAGCATAGGAATATCACATATACACAGCCAGCATCACATATAAAAGGATTGAAATACATAACTGCATCAAAGTAAAAGACAAAACATTAAATCAGAGCCTTGTCTTGTCTCCTCCCTTTATACTATTATTTATCTGCCATCCACATTCCGGCATGGCAACAGACATCTTTGCCGATTTTCAGCATGTTAAGCACTATCTGGAGGCAATAACCTTAGTTTCTTCTTTTTTTTCCACAGTCTGGAAAGTTAATGCACACGCTGATGTCATTCATAAAAATTATTTGCTGTGGCTTTTGATGTTTATCAAAAATAAGTAAAGGTACTCTCATAGCCTTTTCATGCTATAGAGACTAAGACTAATTGAATACAAAGCTTATAAAGTCTGTTCCGACCTTGTATTTCAGTCTTCAGACAGTCCTTGATACAACCAAACGCTGCAGCAAAACTTGTCATCCCGTCTGCCCTCACACCATTCACTGCTTCCTGGTATGATCTGTCACAGAATAAGACATTTAGACTAGAAAGGTAACATTTGCAAAACAAATGCATAATGTTTATCTTCACATATGGTCTGCTCTGTCAATTTTTACTCAAACACACTTTCATTTATAATATGGTGACAGGAGTCTAAATCATTCTCTCAGTCTAAATCCCTCCTGCTATAAAATTGCAACATGATGTTACCCAACACTAGTTACCATGGTGATAGACTGTCTCGTTCAGGTCATTGACCTTATTTGTTTGGAGAAGAAGAAGAGGAAACAGAGCAAAAATGATGTTTTCCTTCGGTAAACATAAAATTACAAGTACCGAGATTCAGCTAAGATTTTGACAGTTCCATTGTACTTTGATATTGTGATATCAAAATTGATAATCATTCTTTACAGAATGAGATCTAGATTTCTATGCAAGAATGAAATTTCTATGTAAGATTTCTAAATGTAAGATTTTGATGTCAGAATTTAACATAAGACTTCAACATAAGATTTCTATGTAAGGCCACACCAATTTAATTTGTTGGTTCTCGGATTTTTTCAGAAAAAATATGAAGCGACAGGGCGAAAAAAAATTAAAATAAAAACAGGTCTAGGCATCCTATTATAGGCTTAAATGCTACAAAATGAGCCATGAAGTCAACACAAAAGGCTGGGTTAAAATTTAAACATTGAATTTTGAACTTTTAATCAAACCACTGCAATGATAGATGGGAAAACTGTAACAACTAGGAAGAAAAAGACTTTCCTCAACTGTTGGGGGCAAAACATGAGCATTTTTCAGTTGATTCAGGACCAGAATCAATTTTTTTTTTTTTTGCAAATCAGAAAAAAACGAAGAGGCGAATCCAAGAACCAACAAATTAAATTGGTGTGGCCTAAGATTTCAACATATGATATGTAAGATTTCTTCTTTATATGATTTCTATGTACTATTAAACTAAAGATTTTAGTACATGTATAAGATTTCCAATTAACTAATCAAGGACATTATATCCTGTTGAAGCTCCCTGAACTAATCTAATATTTCAAAGTATGATTTCAATGTAAGATTTCTCCATAAGATTTCTATTCCTATGTACTACTGACCCTGCATACTGCAGTACGCTGGCCTTATCATTGTAGATGACCACATCCAGGGCCACACTGGGGTTGACACTGGCCACATCTCCGATCATGTACACTAGGGCCTGCTGTACCTGAAGAAACAGACAGGGGGAGCTTTACTTCTGAGTGAGTGCTCAATGTACTACTCAGGCACTAGTAATGTCACATAAGGAACAAAATCACTCCATCTTGTTTCTCTAGGGATTTATTATGATAATTATGATTTATTGTGATAATTATATTTCCATCCCAACAACGGAAAGGGAAACAGCATTTTTGTTTGTTTTGCTGCTTTATGTAAGTTGCTCCCAGTTTGTTCTAGAAATTACGATCAAATCCTTTTTGGAGGGTGCCAAAATTTGGTGTAAAGATAGCACAGAAACCTACATTCAATCCTTTCTTTTCATTTCTAAATTGCCTGATTTCAACGTTTCTGTTCCTAATATATATTTAGGTGTACAGCATAAAGTCTAAGGCCACACCAAGTAAATTTTATGGATGACGTCCTTTGGAGACCCTAAATCTAATGCGAGAGGGCGAAAAAAAACAAGAAGGGCCCTAAAAAACAAGATGCCTAAATTAGAAATATACTAAGAGACGACAAATGTTAGGACACAAATTGAATGAGGTGACACAGTGTAACATGATAGAAGTCTTTTATTCATCATCAAAACAGCAATAAATCAGGTGGAACAGCACTTGTCGTCCTGTGCTTTGGGGAGATAGATGGAGCGGTCAGCAAGTTTCTTCAAATGTGGTAGCATGTACCAAACTGAATTCCTAATGGAAGTCTTGCTTGATGCTTCATAAGCTTTGGTCCGTACAAACTATTTGCGGCACTGTCGTGACTCTTTGGTCATAGTTACAGGAAGCGGAATTTCTTGTTTTTTTTTTCTAGGAACAGGCCAAAATCAATGCGCGCGCAGACGTCATCCATAAAATTTACTTGGTGTGGCCTAAGAAAAAAATGTTGTGTTTCCTGTTTCTGTCCCTTGCTGGGGTCCACACTAAAAAAGGATAGGGTTGGTAGGTTTTTCTAGGGTAGGTTGGGAAACAGGAAACACAACAACGTTTCTTCCCTAGGCCTAACAGCATATCATAAATGTCCAGCATAGTATCAGTATTATTGGGCGTGTCCCTACCTGTCGCCATGGGTTACCAGCCATGGAACCACTCTTGTCTGCAGCCACGATGACGTGCGTCAGCTTGTTCTGAAGCAGACTAGTCCATTCTGTTGGCAGGGGGATCTGTACCTTCAGCAGCTGCTCTTTGCTCACAGTCCCATTGGCCACTGAGGCTCCCTCCCCTACAATAGATTGACATGGACTTGTCTAAATATTGTAAGATGTTACATGTATACAGGAGTACCTGTCCTGTATTGATTTTGAGATGATATAACTGTGAGTATACATTCAACTTGGACAATTTCATAGCATGTCATTTCCAGATAAATTATAACTTATTATTTTCAATTTAGAGTGAATCTAATATTTCTCCTGGTTCCATCTCCAGAAAGCAAAGTTCTTTTTTTGTAGTTTTTTTTTCTCATATTAAACAATAATATTAAACTTCATACCTGTGTCAGTAACTTACTAGTATTATGTTTACTGAAGAAAAACATATTGTTTTTGCTACGTTTCCTCTTCCTCTTCTTCTCTAAACACTAACCCCTGACCTGGCCTATGGCCTGATTTGTTGACAGCTTTCACCATGGTAACTGGTGTTGCAATTTTATACATTGTAGTAGGATCAGGGAGAGATTTAGACTCCTGTCACCATATATGTAAATATGATTGAGTAAGAATTAACAGAGCAGACCATATGCAAAGGTAAACATTATACCTTTCTAGTTAAGAGTAACTGTTACATTTGATTTAATAGATAATATTAGAACTTCCTACCTGTCTCAGAGGTGTGTTCTGCTTGGTCTCGAGATGCAATACTCTCCAGAACAAGCCTGGCCTCCAACAGATCAGAGTTCTGGATGACATCTCGTACTGTCTGGTCCTGGGTGCTCTGAGATGCACCCATCTTCAGCACTTAATGTCCTCCTTTATTAAGGTAAATGAATTATAAAAATTATTAACTTCACCAAGAGGGCTATGTTTTCAGTGGGTTTCAGTAGGGTTTTTTTTAAGTATAACTCAAGAAGGTATGAATGTAATCTAATAATATTTGGTGTGTAGATAGGGCGGCCCCAAATCTGGAAATGATTAGATATTGGGCCCCCTGGCAGCTTTCCTTGGTACTGCAGCAGAACATTTGGTTTTGATATCTCATGATCTACACATCCTAGGGTCACGAATTTTGCATGAGATGTTAGCGTTCTTTCATATCATCAACTGATATAATTTATGCAAATGAGACTCTTATTTGCTAAATCAATGAGTAAAAATGTATAATTCGTACACCATATTTTTTTGGCGAAGGTATGGAATCGTGGAACTCTATTGTTTTTGCTCAGTTTCTTCTTCTCCAAACAGTGACCTCTGACCTGGTCAATGACCTGTTGTGTACCAGACCGTCTCTCACAATGGTAACTGGTGTTGGGTTACATAATGTTGCAATTTTATAGTACTCCTGTCACCATATATGTGAATGTGTTAGAGCATGGTTAGAGTAAGCAGACCATATGCGAAGGTAAACATTATGCATCATTGCTTTGCAAATGTTACTTTTCTAGTCTAAGTATAGTTTTTCATTTTATACCTTATACAGGCCAGCAGCTTGGAATTAACGTCCTGTATCTGTTGCAATGAAGGCCGTAATATTACAACAGAAGCCGGTAGCGTTTATATATAATTTGTTTTACCCACCTGTTTTGTGTTGTCGCCGGAACTAGCCTAAGTTATGCCTTCTCGCGCTCCCAACACGCCTTCTGCCTCTTTCTGCTCTTCAGTTTGTGCAATACCGGCGAATCGGGTCCCTTTAATAACACCCATGTTGCACAACCTTACATCAGCGTCCCGAAATAGACCCTAATCAATTTCAGGTACAAAGAAAGAGTCACTGGAGTTTCGCACGATTTCATCATTTCACCGCCATGTTGTTTATGGGTTATACCACTTTTGCTTCGGGGTAGCCCTATATACTAGTACAATGTATATTGGTCTAGTCTCCAAGCAGATATTTGGGTTTTGGCTTATTGTTGGCGTGTTTATCCGGCTTTCCTTTACGCACTGGTATCTTTTTATTACGCCAGCCCAAAAAAAAGATACCAGCGCAAAAAATAATACCCGATAAAAACGTGCCAAAAATAAGCCAAAACCCAAACCTCTGCTTGGAGAGTAACGGTACCAAGCTGAGGTTTCGTTTGGGGTCTTGGAATAACCGGGGTTTTTATGCTTAGCTCAAATATTACACAAATAACATCAAAGCAATTAAAGAAAGATTTATATAACAACTTATTTATCTCTATGATTCTCCTATCTTAAAGAGAGGGTAGGAGAAAAAATATTTTACAGCTTGTCACCCCCTCTCATATTTTCAAATGTCCAAAACACAACCTTTGACCTTCCCGGAAGATTCCCGCGCTTTTTGGTTCGAGAATGCGCATTCCATGAGAAGAAGACCCAGGGACGGTCGGTGTGTAGTCGAGAGCTTCATAATTCCGATTCCCCTAGACCTCGGAAGTCAGTGGGACCAAATCCAAGAACTACAGGGTTAGGTAGGAAAGCCTTCATGTGTTTGTTAACCTTGTCAAACCAAGAAGTTTGATTTACCTCCTTGGTCAAACCAAAGTGATGCCGATCGCTTGTTTTCTTGGAAAACCGTTGACAGGCCCATCTGTTTCTGTATCTCCCTGATCTCTGTTCATCTCAGCAAATATTTTAGTTTCCGCGTGGGTTCAAACACGGCCTCAAATTTGAAAGTAAACTAGTAGCGTTGTTAGAAATTATCTAGGTCTTCAAAGTTTTACCAAATACAGAATTATTTCTCATGTCCAAGTTCGAGTTCTGGACTCTGGAGATTTTTTTTAGATCCTCTCTATGGCCCTCTATCTGTAGTTTTCCAAATTTTGTGCTAAAATGTGATTTTGCTGTATATTTTGCTTCATTTGTTAGAACAAGGACATTATACATAATGTCCTTGGTTAGAATATCTTCAAGGTCACTATTGTTAGATTTTGGTTCTGGCTAAGCTGAAATGTGCATGTTGTTGTTTTTGTGCTCCACGTTGTCCTGTTTTCCATTGTTATTATGGAAATTGCTTCAGGTCGCAATTTTTTGCATTGTTTGTAACTTATTGTTATGGTAAATATGTTTGTGTATGATATCCCTCTAATTTACATGACTCCTGTATTATGTCTGGTACATGTACACATAATTGAAATAACTCAGCTTCAATGACCAGACTGAAAAAGTAGTAGTTTATATACTAGTATCATCATTTTCTCATATATTTCACCCATTCCCACTATTGTAAGAACCCATTTGTGGCCATCCACAATCAGTAAGGCCATGTTGATTTGATTATATGGATGACATCCGCGCGCCATGAATTTTCGGCCGTTTCAAAAAAAAAAGTTTTCAACCATACTGTAAATCGTACAAAACAGTTGCAAAATGAGCCAAAATAAACCGTAAGTTACAAAAAAACCATACCAATGTCGTAGAATGCCAAAATCAAACGAAAAAAGACGAAATTGTAAAGAAATGAACTTGAAGACTAGATTATTCGCCAAACCATATTCTGTCCCATTTGTTCAACCCTCATGACCACGTAGATTTCATAATGAAAACAACTTTTTTTTTTTGTCAAACCTTTTTTTTATTCGCACGCACGCATCAGTTTTGGGGTTTCCGGATGATGTCATCCATGTAATCAAATCAACATGGCCTAACACTGAACACTAGTAACAGGCATTCTTCAGTCTCTGGTGTGAACACGGCCAGATGTCACTCTCCAACCAGACGTTTGAGTTTCGTTTGGGGTTATTTTTGGCGTGTTTTATAGGCTTTTTTATCGGGGTTTCTCTTTTGCAATGTTGGGTGCAAAAAATTCCGATGCAAAAGCGAAACCCTGATAAAAAAGCCTAAAAACATGCCAAAAACATCTGCTTGGAGAGTAGCCAGATGTATCAGATCTAAGAAGACCTCCCAACAGGAGGGGATGGACCATTCCATTCTATTGATTCTTGGGGGGGGGATCTTACACGCACTGTTATCTAGAATATCTTTTTTTCAAATTTTTGACAGAATGGACACAAGTTTTTCTTCTTTCAATTGAGGAGACCACCTTCAATGTTATTGAAGATTCTGTCCCTCTTTTTCTTTAACTTATCACTGTGTCCTATTACTGTGGAGTTTGGTGTCACAGATATTCCCAAAATTGCTCAAAATGTGTCTTACTGCAGTACTGATCAGTAGATTTATGTTTTATTTTGTTGTATTTTACAGAATAAAGACATGATGGCAAGGTCAACACGATCACAGGACTTCTACCACGATCCACACGCAGGCTCCCTCTTGCAAGGCTTGCAGGAACTGCGGTCTGACAACCTGCTGACAGACGTCATCCTCTGCGTCTCCGGAAGAGAGATCCCGTGCCACCGCAATGTCCTCGCTGCTTGCAGCGGGTACTTCCGTGCAATGTTCTGTAACGGACATCGCGAGAGCCAGGAGCACAAAGTCACCATTCACGAGGTCAGCACCAACACCCTGCAGCTGCTTGTGGACTATGCGTACACGTCGGAGGTCACCATCACAGACAACAATGCAGCGAAACTGCTGGAAGGCGCCAGCTTCTTCCAGATCCAACCCGTGCATGACGCGTGCGTGAAGTTCATCTCTGACAATCTTAGCTCTAAGAACTGTCTGAAGATGGTGCTCACGGGGAGCATGCTGTCCTGCCCTGACCTGGAGAAGAGAGCGTGGTCCCATGTCACAAGGGAGTTCTCGGCAGTCAGCAGGACCCGGGAGTTTTTTTCTTTGACAAAGGAACAGCTCATAAAGCTGATCTCATCTGATGACCTTGGGGTGTCTGAGGAAAGCGTGTACACCGCCGTGATGGCCTGGATCAACCGCGACGTCGAGGAGAGGAAGGAGGACATGAAAGACCTGCTGAGATGGGTCAGGTTCCCCTTCATGGACAGGATGTACTTCATGGAGAATGTGGAGAGGAACGACGCTGTACGCAGGGCTTGCCAGGACTTCTTAACGGAAGCTCGTAGGTACCACATGTTCCCGGGAGAGGTCCAGTCACCGCGCACCCGTCCACGCTGTGCCACTGGCCTGAGGGAAACTTTAGTGGTCATTGGAGGAATAGAGTTTTATAATGGGGATGGAGCTGAGGACCTTGCATTCATCTCAAACCGCGTCATGACAACCACAGTTGCAGCACCATCAGGCTGTGATTTTGGCTCAGAGACAGGTTGGTCTATGATGACAAGAATGAAGAGGAAAGATGACAGTGGTTTTGCCGTGGCTGTTCTCGGCAGATGCGACATCATCGTGTCCACGGGCACCAGTTTTGCCAAGGATGTGTGGCTGTACCAGCCAGAACTCAACTCCTGGTCCAGACTTGCTAAGATGAACGCCAATCGGTACAATCACAAGCTAGCAGTGGTTCAAGGGAAAGTGTACGCCATTGGAGGAAGAGACGACTTTTCTGCGCTGTCAAATGTGGAGATCTACGACAGGAACCAGAACAGGTGGACTGAGGGCGTTCCGCTCCCACAGCCGAGGTACCACCACGCAGCGGCAGTGTTGGACGGCAGCATATACGTGATGGGTGGATTCAGTGCCAATCACAATGAAACAGCTACGGTGTACAGCTTCACCCCAGGTGACACAGAGTGGAAGGAAATGAGTAACATGCCCCAACCAGGAGGTGGTCTCAACGCTGCAGTTCTCATGGGCAGCATCTATGTTACTGGGTTTGGTGGAGGCTCCGTGTGTAAGTGGAACCCCTGGGAGTCCTGGAACTGGATGGAGTGGCCAGCACCTGTCCCATTGGAGTGCGGGATAACCACGTACCAGGGGAAGATTTACATCACGGGAGGCGACAGCGGCAACAACAGGGGAGGCAGACAGATCTGGTGCTATGATCCAGAATTCGAGTCATTCAAGTCTGCAGGAAACTTGCAGTGGAATCTGTATGGCCATGCCTGCGTCACCATAGTGAAGTGTTGCTGATTTAAATTTGCAAGTTGATGATGATGGCGTCAAGTTGTCTGTTCTGTACTGGACTGTACAAAGCTACCAATCGTGTTATTCACGAGTTTCCCATCCCCAGGATGCATTGCAAAAACAGGGGTCTAAACCTCATTTGCATAGGACAGGAAGGCATCAGAATGATCCTGGTGACATTAATCAGCTTGGTTTTCACTGTTAATTAAAATACTATGGGTCGAATCTGACAACAAATAGAGTATGAAGTTTTTGTGTTCTTTTTAACTTGGAACATGTGGTTTGTAACGTTACAGCATCAGTATAGCGTTACCACTATAACGTTACAAACCACATATTCAAAAAACTTCATACTCTATTTGTTGTCAGATTCAACCCATAGTAATTTAATTAACGTTGAGCATAAAATGCCCCCAACACCTCAAAACACACCGAAAAACAAGCTGTTTAATGTTAACAGGATCAGTCCGATGCCTACCTGTCCTATGCAAATGAGGTTTACACCCGTTTTCGCAATGCATCCTGGGGATGGGAAACTCATGAATGGTGCTGCATATGAAAGAAGCTGTAAAACTTTCGGGGGTCCATGCATATGCTGTATTAAAGATAAGGCGCCTTGTCAACTTTTCTACATCACAAGGTAGAAAGATACTGAGATGTCAGATCCCAGGAACAGAGAAGTGGCAGAACAAAATTGAAAATCCTGCTTTGTCATATCTCATAATGAACTATGATACATGTTGCTGAGGAAGAAACTTTTTTGTTTGTTGAAGATATCTCCAGTTTTGATAACATTGGAAACTTCACCTATGCTATGTGAGCCACAATAGACAGTGCCCTATCTCATAAGCTTAATGCATTGGTTCCATCATTTCTTAACACCACATATAGCTTGTTGTATGTAAGTTTAGATTGCCAGGTGTTATATCTATGGAGCCTTATTTTCAGTAGGAATTTCTGCCCATCCAATCCACAGACGGTAGGTAATGAGTGAGATTTGATCATTATTATCCTAACATTTTAAGTCTTATGCTTAGAATAATGTGCCTTTTTAACAAGTCACTGTTGTATGAAACTTCAAACTAAAACCACCATGTTATGAATATGGGTTAAAGGAGTAAAGTAGAGATAGAATGTTAGTTATCTTGTTCCAGTTAACATTTTATGGTTTTACAAAATGTATGTGGTACTTATCTTTTGTTGTAACGCTAATAATTTTAGTTGTATTTTTTTAACAAGTTACTGTTGAAGAGTACTAGTACTTCCTGTCTGCTGTGTGCATTTTTTTGGTCTATCTAGAATCATAGGATTTTTTTGTAAATTTGTACTTCATAGTTAGGGCTACAGTTCTTAAGAAAGCCACAAGGAGACCTAAACTCTTATCGTTTGTTACATATCATTATAATCATTTGCTTGCAGATGACCATTCTTTTACCATTTTACGCCGACTGTGCAACAGGAAAATCTACCAAAGTTCACCCTCTACGAAGTAGACCCCCCACGAAGCCCGTTAACGAACTTAACCTTGGTCTCTACAACAGTAACCTGCCTACCAAAAATTATGAACATCAATTTACATATAAAAAAGTTACTCTGCTAACAAGCCAGAAACACAAATGGTCCACTGCAGTGACAAATAGACCCCCCCCCCCCACGAAGCCCAAACTTGCACTTTGGTCTCAACAACGGTAACCTGCCTGCCAAAAATCATGGACGTCAAACCATGCCTTCAAGAGTTATTCCGCTAAATCCGCAGTCACCCACACTAAGGCCAAGTGATTCCATAGACCTTCTGACGAAGGCAATACCAAGATGTGTAACTTTTTTGCACTTGAAACAAGTAGATATTTGGCAACTTTTGTATTGATATCATGTTCCCCATTGGATAGTGTCTACATAGCAGTTGAGATTTGTATATATGCCCTCATCGACATCATTTAGAAACTACACATGATACTAATTTCAATTTGACAGCATTTTGACAAATAAATTGGATTATACTTATAATATAAACAGTATACAAAGGCCACTGCGCTTTGATGGTTTCCACATGTGGCCTACTTTTTCGTGAATATATGTCTTTAAAGGCATAGATTTTTGTATATACATGTACATGTTATTTGTCAGTATCCCCAATGAACCATTAAGTGCTCCCTCCACATTTTCACAAGTGCCCTAGACGCATCTATGTTAGGCCACAGCAAATAAACTTCATGGATGACATCCTCCGCAGACTCCAAATCTAATGCGAGCGGGCGAAAAAAAACAAGGCGGGTCGAAAAAAAAACAAGGTTCCTACATTTTAAAATCTTTAAATTATCACATATCACTGCATCTAAATAAGAAACAAAACATTAAATCAGAGCCTTTTCTTGTCTCCTCTCTTCATAGTTATCTGCCATCCACCTTCCAGCATGGCAACAGACATCTTTCCCATTTTTCGCATGTTGACCACTGTCAGAGAGCTACAAAATTTGTTTTTTTCCAAAATCAGGCGAATATTAATGCGCACGCTGATGTCATCCATAAAAGTTACTTGCTGTGGCCTTAGTTCGGTTGCAAGTTATAACGTTATATTTAAATTAACGCTCATATTTGAGGAATTTCATTCAATATACCCCGAATTCCACTGAGTCTGACAAACGTATTCCATCTCTGTTTAACCTACCACATGTTTGTGATTAAATAATGCCACACCAAGTAATTTTTATGGATGACGTCCTCTGGAGACCCTAAATCTAATGCGAGAGCGCAAAAAAAAGAATGGCCGAAAAAAGCAAGATGCCTAGATTTGGAATATACTAAGGGACGACAAATGTTAGGACACAAATTGAATGCGAGAACATAGTGTAACAACCAACAAGTCTTTTTATTCGTTGTGAAAACAGAAATAAATCAGAGGAACAGCATTTGTCGTCCTGTCCTGTTTCTTTCCTTTCATCACATCTTCCCTTATATATCCCACTGTCGTGACTCTTTGGTCATAGTTACAAGAAGCGGAATTTCTTGTGTTTTTTTCTGGGAACAGGCCAAAATCAATGCGCGCGCGGACGTCATCCGTAAAAATTATTCGGTGTGGCCTAATCTATACACTGCATATGGTGAACATATATTTTCCACATGTCCAGACGGTGTTCAGACGGTCTGAAGGTACCGCTAACCTTGTACCTGCTCTTGACCCTTCTAGATCTACCCCCACACTTCCAAAAATGGGTTAACATCTCTCCTTTCAAATGAATTGTTTTAAAAGGGCTTGCTTAAGGGGGGGGGGGTGATTACGAATTACGCAAAATTTTCGCCGCCGATTACGAATTACGTTGAAATCTCAGAGCTGATTATGAACAATTACGCGTTACCGCTAATGTACTGATTACGAATTACGATGATTTTGGGAGGCTGCCTACGGATTACGTAGACTAAACATGCCTGATTACGCCTTACGAAAAAGGGCATGCAGGCCCTCTTTTAAAGCTGGCACAAACCTTGAGGAAATTTCATTCTAAAATTTGAAATGAATTGAACTGAATCTGTACCTTATTAAAATGCAAATATTTCACATGGCATTAGATACTATTACTAGTAACTCAAAATGTTTTTAATCAGAACTTGATTGCCAGATTGGGCATCTCGAAGAAAGTCCTGGTCTTAGCGTATTAATGATAATACAGAACCACTTGTTTCGAACAGCGTATAACCACCTGTATCTTTGGGATCTTTTATTGACTAGAAATTATACCTTGATAGGACAGAGAAAGAAATCTGTTTTTCCAGCCAAAAGAACACTGTCAAAGACCGTACGTCTGACAAGCTAATCTCCAGCCGGTAGCTACTTTATCAGGCTTCAACAACACTTCGACGAAATCTCTGACCCTTTCTCCAGCAAAACATCAGCTAGGCCTACGACCCAGTCACTTTCTTACATTGTGCACATCTGTACCAGGGCACCTACTTATAGCCCACATCGCTTGCTCCCATTAAATCTACTTGGCGTTGTATATAGTACCTGCTCCTGAGCCTAATATCTTTCACACGTGAGGGTCGCGGGACCCTAATTAAAACCACGGGGTACTCAAGGTCAACCACTTCGTCTCGCCATGTCTTTTGTCTCGGTTCAAGTGAAGGATGAAATTCTCATGGCGTCCACGTATTACAAGATCGTTAGGTGACTTAAAAACTATTTGTCAAATGGGTGGGAGGTGGACATATATGGGTTAAAAACCTCAGCACGACGCCTATAAGGCCATGTTGATTTGATAATATGGATGACATCCGCGCGCGCATGAATTTTCCGCCGTTTCACGAAAAAAAAGTTTTCAACCATACTGTAAATCGTACAAAACAGTTGCAAAATGAGCAAATATATACCACAACTTGCAAAGAAGTATGTCCAAAAACGATACCAATGTCGTAGAATATGCCAGAATCAAACAAAAAAGACGAAAATGTAAAGAAATGAATTTGAAGAGTAGAGTATTTTACCATGCCATACTCTGTGTCTTTTGTTCAATCTTCATGACCACGTAGATTTCATAATGAATTCTTTTTTTTTTTTTTTTGCAAAACTTTTTTTAGTCGCATTCGCGCATCAGTTTTGGGGTTCCCAGAGGACGTCATCCATATAATCAAATCAACATGGCCTAAGAAAAGTCAATGACCGATGCAAAGGCAGTATCTTAAACCTGATCAAAATGTAAAAAAAAAGATGAAATTAAAAAGCTAGTCTGGACTCAATCGTAGTCTACCTCCAACAGGCACATAATGGCTTTTCTATGATGTTTTTTTTCAAGGTTTCTGTGCAGTTTTGTCTTCGTAAAAAAAATACAAGACTGGAAAAAAACGGTATATGACAGATATGAGTTGGTATGCTTCTTCTGGTCTCTTTCCTTTTACCGCACACTTGCTTTGGTGGTCGGTCTCCGTCCAGAGCCAAAAGGCAAAACGTTGCACTACATTATGATAGAAGTATATGCAGTACTATCTATACGTCCCCCATCCAAGACAGGGCTCTGTGGTGTTGAATGGATATCATCTGTCACGCCCCCATGCGGCCGCCAATGTCACAGCAGGGCAACAACTCCGGTGGTTCCCTCTCTGACATCCCGGCGACTGTATGCCCTACAAGCGGCTGTCTGCCCTGCTTTGCTCGGTAGGCCCAGACTAATCCGCCACCGTGTGACCTACTCCCGCAGAGACCCGACCCTTCACGCCACAAGTGCGGCGATCGCCAGCCGCCCCGCCAGTACGGAAAGTGCCGCATTGGCACATCGTGTTCTCGGCCCCAGATCTCTCACAACAACCGTTGATTAACGACACAAACGGTCCAAAGTTGAATGTCCTCTGCTTGTAGCCGTTCTGGCGACTCAGTTTTGAACGGAAGAGCTTTTGAGAAGAGCTGACCGACGGCTCCATAGACCGACTAAACCGGTAAGTTGAAGTTGACTTTGAAATCACAAGAATTCACGTGTACTGCCAATATTGAAAAGAATATACATTGTACTAGTACAAAGAGGAGGTATATCAGTTGTTCAATGTATATTTCTATATCATGATATGATAATGTTATGGGCATATAGATATATATTGCTATAAGATACACAGCTAGAGACAATGGTAAAATCCTACTCTCAATTCAACTCCCGACTGTATATACGTACTTGTACCGTGTCCAAGAGACACAGCTAATGTTGGGCTGTGTTCACGGTATTTCTGGAGGGTAGACATCTGTTTTTCAGCGCAGCAAGGGCGGTATTTGAAAAGACGTAGAGTCAAACAAAATCCGTACCCAACTGTGAATCCAACGAAACAATTTTCGTGCACAGGCGACAACTTGAAAACATTATACTAGGGGATTTTACTAATGAATTCCGTCCAAAACGTCCTTACTTTGACTATCGTTGAAGCTGTTTATTTGACAAGCACGTTGTTGAATTTGATCCGTTTTTGAGCACAATGGCCCAGTTGTTCTTTTCGAATTCGTGGACGCCGAGCCAAGTCTTTCTGTATCCCATGGGTTTGGCCCACTGTTTCAATTTACGAGTAAGTCAAGCTGGGATAAAGATAAAGAATATAAAGTAGTTGTCAGCACGTGCTGTCTCAAGAGCAATAACAAGGATGTTTTCAAGTGCTACACGGTTAGTTCTTTGTGTAAGTTAGCTGCAAACTCTCTCTAGCTCTGTGTGTGTGTGTGTGTCTCTCTCTCTCTCCCTGTCTCTCTCTCTCTCTCTCTCCGTGTCTTTCTCTCTCTCTCTCTCTGTCTCTGTCAGTCTCTCAGTCTCTCTCTCTCCGTGTCTCTCTTTCTGTCTCTCTCTCTCTCTCCCTGTGTGTCTCTCTCTCTCTCTGTCTCTCTGTCTCTCTCTGTCTCTCTCTCAATCTCTCGCTCTCAGTCTCTCTCTCTCTCTTTCTCTCTCTCTCTCTAGGTTTGTCTTTAGAAAAAGGGGCATGAGTTGACTGAAACCACGGTTTGGCGCTGTGTCACCATACGTGAAATATGAGGAGCCCAATATTGGCCTACTGAGAGAATTGTATCTTATCTTTGTATGCAAAGACCGAGTGTTCTGGCACAGCCACTGTTATGTCTTAGAATGTCTCTGATGCCTTGCCCATCTTTCTGGGGGACTATTCGGTTCCGTCTATATTCTAGACTTCATGAAACGCTGAAGTACACATGGGAAACGTCATGTAAAGCACTTCCTGTGGTTAGTACCTAACGTTGAAAATGTTCTGGTTCTGAAAGACCAGTAGTCTTTAAAACGATGTTTTCCTGTTGCACAAAGTAGTCATTTGAAAAACAACTGTTTGTCGACATCTTGTAACGGCCTTTCCCTGAATTTGACCGTTTACGGTTCAACCTAACGGTCGGAATCGGGGCGATTTGAATTGATGGACCCCTCTTGAGTACAAGTGTAAGAGCCCTGTTGTGAACACTGTGCACAGATGAGCCGGGTGCGGACCAAATCCCCCGGCATGTTATCTCTCTATTTGGCCAATTTCTACTCTTTCCAGCCCCCTCCCGAGGCTTGGTAGAGTCTATGCACAGATTGTGTACGCTCCAAATCGTTCATAGCTGAATACCCAATGCGCTTCCTCCCGGTGTGCCCACTAAAACGTGCTTCATCTCACAACACCCACCGGTCATAACTACAGCTTATTGTTTTACCTGGAGGCAACGGATAACTTTTCCTATATTGCCTGCACCCTGGTGCAGAAAGGCCGGGCCTCCTGGGTCCTACTGCCAACTCTACTTTCCTTCTTGAAGTTCAGGTACCAAAGCTGTTTGCAAATTGAGCAATTTTGGGTCTATTAGGATTAATCCTATAATCATAGCTTACCATTTGTTTACCTCCAGCCGTAATACGCTGTGTGGTCTAGTGCCATGTGTGTGTGTGTGTGTGTGTGTGTGTGTGTGTGTGTGTGTGTGTGTGTGTGTGTGTGCTTGTGTGTGCTTGTGTGTGTGTGCCATGGTGTGTGTGTGTGCGCGTGCGTGCGTGCGTGCGCGCGTGTGTGCCTGCGTGCGTGCGCGCGCGTGTGTGTGCGTGCGTGCGTGTGTTTGCGTGTTTGTGTTCGTGCGCGCGCGCGCGCGCGTGTATGTGCGTGTGTATCTGTGTGTGTATGGGAAAGTGGGAAAGACCTTTCTCTTTGGTCTTGGATTACTAGTAGATAGCCTTGAGTTAATATTGACGAGAACTAAAGATAATATTACTTGTGCCTATCAGACATGCAGATGGCTTTGACCACAAGTATTTCTTTCGGCCAGACAACTGCTCCCGAACGCCCGATTAGCGAGATCTTCCCATCTCTTTGAAGTTCGAACCTTTGCGACGAGGCCCGGTCTGTGTATATACTGGTAAGCCGCCTAAAACCTCGCCAATCTACCTATTACAACAGCGAAAGAAAAACAGTACAGTTCACATTTGCTATGGCATGCCGACAGGATACTGAATCTGCTTCTAGTTTGAGAACAGGACTTCTCGGAACTGTAGTAGTTGGCTTTTTCAACGCTGCAAAATCTGGGGAAAGAATTTAATTAATGTGACGGCCAAACTAAGACTTTTTATTTATTTCAGAGTTACAAAATATATCTAACACACACACACACACACGTAAGTATCTACTAGTACTATGCCAATTTCCTTTTAAAACCCGTCGTTGCATTGGTTCTGAGTGTCAGGGACTTCAAAGCTCTATTGTATCCAGACAAGGAAATAAAGAACATCAGTTCAGATAGCCAGACAGTCTTCACTGACAATCTGAGTACTACTAATTGGAACACAGATTTAATTGTGACCAGGCACAGATGATCCCTATTCACTCTGCACCTAGAATAACACAATCTAGGGAAGATAATTATCGCAGCTAGGCTCCTGTTCAACGCTGTTTTCTTCCGATAAGAACAAAATTACGGGCGTCGTTAGTGGATAATGAACAAGACTTAAAACTTTAGCTCCATCGAACAACAGCGTTGGCGATCTCTTTAGACCAAAAACAAGAGTGACTATTTTAGCCACAGCTTCAAAACAGTCAACGATCAAAATCGTCCGGAAATGATATTTGAAGCCAAGAGTGTCATATCTAGATCGTCACTTTTAACGTTTTTAAAAATTCCCATATGGTAGGGGTGAAATAAAAATGATTGACTGGTGTCAACGACATATGCAAATATATCCCCTTCACCATATGAGAAAGGGGTACTGTTATATATAGCTGTGAGTCTGTGACCTTATTTACTTCACGCTTTTTCCAGTTTTAAATATGTTGTTGAGTTGATATGAAAACCGTGTTTCTGTCCTAGATTCCTTTAATATACATTCACACATGTCGGTCACAGGCGAGTCCGCCATTTTGGTCCAACAGGTGTCCCACCATGCTGTGCGCGGCGGCCATTTTGATGGCCAAGGTCAAGGCCAGGTCACGCAATTGATGGGGTCAGCAAAACGGCTGAAATAGCCGTGACAGCACTTTATGTGGCTATCAGACCGTAGGAGAAAACCGTGTAGGGTCGTCTTGGGTCAGAAAATACCTGACAAAATCAGGGTGGGCTCATGTCAGAATCCGTCACACAGTTAAATCCTATCAACTCTGATTAACTTGAAGGTTTCATTGGTGTATTTTCTTGAACCTGTGGCAATTTCAAACCTTCTCTACAACTTGACAAGAAAACACTCGAACTAAGTGAAACAAGCAAGACGTCTTGCTATTGATACAAGTCGGGAAACACAATGATTTAAACGTCGATGAAGGTTAACATGATATCGGTAGAACTTAACAAAATAGATACAACAACTGGTTTGATTCCCTAAAAATACAGACGTTCTAGATAACATCCACTACACTATCTTCGACGGTTTTGACTGAGATCTTTTTCAGTCACTAGTTATCGATAGAGGATGCCATCTGAAACGCATGACTCTCAGGAGACATGATTCAGTTGCTAGAATTATTTTTTAACAATGAGTTAAAGTGTAACAACAATTCAAATCAATTGATGAACTTGATTTTGCCAAGACCGTGCAACGCTTTACATGCATTGCAACACTATAATCATGGGTCTTGTTGAAGACAATTGATTTTTAACATGCATCAGATGAATTAAGTACTAAAATGTCTTATCGTGCAAGTTCAATTTATGTAACTTTCAATGATTAAATATTGGGGAGTCAAATGCAGAAAGGCAAGTGTGCTACAGGGCTAAGCAAAGAGGTTTTTAAAAAACGCTACGACGAAACAGGAAGCCATGTGTGAAAAACGGTTCCCTCAAGGTCGATCTGGACGGTCTGCTGTCTCTTGTGCGGTGTTAGAGGTCACAACTCGCGTTTAGAGGTCATTGCAAATATTCGTCTGATCCCTGACATCTGAGCCATGTGATGTGCCAACATGACAGAACTCGCCATCTCCTTTGAACCCTCCATTTATAACTTGTTCTTGAAGATTGACGGCTTTCGGGAAGCATGTCTTTTTGCATCCCCGTGCTAGCTTGTGGGCCACAGCAAGTAAATTTTATGGATGACATCCTCCGCAGACTTCAAATCTAATGCGATAGGGCGACAAAAAACAAGCCAGGCAAAAAAAAAACAATATTCCTACATTTTCAAATTTTGACATCATAAACCTTGTTAAACAAGAAGTGATACCTACATGCATATTGTAGTTTGCCGCCAACTATTACAACATCCATTTGTCACTGAAACAACTTTAAAAAAAATAAAAGTTTTCGAACATTGTACAAATGTTTTTGATTCAGTGGCATGGGAACATCACATATAAAATGAATAAAATTCATCACTGCATCAAAGTAAAACATCAAACATGAAATCAGAGCCTTGTCTCCTCTCTACATATATATCTGCCATCCACGTTCCAGCATGGCAACAGACATCATTGACCACTGTCAGAGGGCAACAAAATTTCTTTTTTTTTTTTCAAAATTAGGCGAAAATTCATGCGCGCATCGATGTCATCCATAACAATTACTTGTTGCGGCCTTAGTAGGATACGAATGTTTGGTCTAATAGGTGAAGACGTGCTCCATGTGCCTTCTATATTTGCTTCTTCGCCTTCTCCTTTTGCGCCTCCGTCCTAGATACAGACCATCAATGTCGTGTGTGGGGAAGTCTTGAATGAAACAATATGCGGTTTTAGCGTCTTTCTTCTAAGTCGTCTTCTGGCTGTATTCCAAGTCCTCAATATCGTACTTGTGAAGAAGACCACTATAGGAACGCTCAATCGGAAATCCTTGTAGTATTCGTTCGTGCATAGCACCATGTCATCTTTAACTGCACTTCTGTTACTCATATGTCATGAATCTGAAGTTCTTCGCGGCTTTTCTAATTTCTTCCACTCCTTTACTTCCATGTGACCTTGTCGCCCGCGTCTCAAGGTGACATAACTGGGTCACGTGTGTCAGAGGTCACCACTTGACCTTCATAACGTCAACTTGAACAGATGTCAGAAAAATCAGAACAACCTGCAGTTTTTCTTTTCTTTCTTCTGGGATGAGAGTTTTGACTCACGCCTCAACTAGGTCTCTTATGAATGCACACTTTTTCCAAACGTCTAGTAAAATACCTTTATTTTCCTAGTTAAAGTGGCTGCGAGAATGTAAGTTGACTTCGCAGTCACTTTGTTTTTATCATTTCATTTGTATTCATAACTGTTTTTCTAAATTAAAAAAACTGCAGTTTCATTATCAAACTCGTAAAACTACAAATGACACCAAGTTCAGCACATCTGTGCACAAAACTAACATATCTGCAATCTGTGGAACATTATCACGAAATGTCTAACTGTAGGAGTCTATAGCATATTTTAGATTGTCAAAAAATCTTGACCTAAAATATGTACGTGAATTAAAGCCAGACTACATTTTTCTTCTGGCTTTGAAGTTGGCAAAGTTGGTCTAGCTTTACTATACCAGTGTGGGCGCGTGTACGCCCTAGGCGCACGTTCTAGTAGCCAGACATGCGTCCCACTCCCACCACCCCGCGTCTTCCTCTTTGACAGATATCCTTGAGGGAAACGATCAGACTGGAGTGACTGACCTGTGGCGTGCCGGCTCTGCCCCCGGTCTCGTCATGCACTCTCACGGCCAACTGTGACATTACTGCTCTTTCACTAGCCAACGTTAAACGTTTAAATCATCCACGGAGTGAGGTGTCGAAAGGAACGGGAAACAAGTCAGAGGGAGAACCAAAGCATAGCGACTGGTAGATGTTTGAGAAAACCGTACCGGCGGACCTGTAGGACCTGTAGGAAGTGTACTGACTGATGAAGAATTTGTAGTTTTTTGTACTGACTTATAATATATTTGGCATCAAAATTACTTAGAGTGATGTGGTAGTGGAGGAAGGCTTCCGTCTAGAATAGGAATTCAGTCACTTTGTTGAGTTATCTTAGTTGATAAGAGGAAGTTATCGTCTGAATACATTGATTGCTGTAATCAGCAAACGCAAATTCAAGTTTTAACTAACAAACATTTTATCCTGTCTTACAAAGGAGAAGAATGAAAAGAAGGCGATAAGTCTGTCCTGTAAAATAAACAAATAAATTAAACAAGAAATGCATAATGTTTACCTTCGCATATGGTCTGCTCTGTTAATTATTACTCAAACACATTCATATATATGGTCTAAATCCCTCCTGCTACAAAATTGCATGATGTAACCTAACACCAGTTACCATGGTGACAGACGTCTGGTTCAGGTCATTGACCTTATTAGTTTGGAGAGGAAGAAGAGGAAACAGAGCAAAAACAATAGGTTTTCTTTCGAAAAACATAACTAAACTCTCTCTCTATCTCTCTATCTCTGTCTCTCTATCTATCTCTATCTCTCTCTCTTTCTCTGGTGTCTTCGGTCCCTTTTTGAAGTTTTTCTAGGCGTCATTCATGACCTCTTAGATATACAGGCGCTTTGCGGTTTGCTGCGAACGTCAGACTTTTGGCGTTGACAAATATCGGACCTAACTATCACCAAACCAACGCTTTCAGCAAAACGGCGCAACTAGTTTCAAACCAGGACTCAGGTTCCAGTATTGAGGGACGAACCACGTCTCAAAATCTTGCGTGCCACCTAGACGTGTAACTTTGAAGTTTGGGCCACAGTAAGTAATTCTTAGGGATGACATCAGCGCGAGCATTAATTTTTGCCTGATTTCTTTGCCAAGAAAATTGCCGAAAATGGGCAAAGATGTCTGTTGCCATGCCGGAACATGGATGGCAGATAAATATGAAGAGAGGAGACAAGACAAGGCTCTGATTCGCCCTATCGCATTAGATTTGGAGTCTGCGGAGGATGTCATCCATAAAATTTACTTGCTGTGGCTTTGATAGACATGTCTTTCATATCGCCTAACAGCAAATGATATTCGAGGAGGAACGTACGTGTGTGCCCGCACGGCTAAAAGGTAGTGTTTCACTGCACCACCCCTCTGGTAACAATGGTTTGTCCCTGCAGGTAGAAAGGTAGTTGAGAAGACTAGTGCAGAGCTAGAGGCATCGCTAACGGTCTACAGAGGACTTCCCAATCGTCAGCTGTTCTCAGGAGCTTGTAAGTGTCCAAACATTTTCTCCTTCGTAACTAAGATAAGACAGTATCTATTTCATATCCTTTGAATATATAAAACGGAATCTGAAAAAAAAAACTTGAGACCTTTACAGGGCTACGGGCTTGATGTTCTGTGGTCGACTATATTTGAGATAGAAGGCGGGGCACTAGACTATAGTATAATATGTTAGTTAGGAAATTGTACGTTTATTTTTCAGAACCCAAACTTTCCATAGCGCTAGTAAGTGACGCAGACTAGCGTCACTTACTAGTCAACACAGACGTAGACTAAAAGGGTTTTGTACAAAGACTGTGTATCTCCAAATAAGTATAAATCATTTGCACAAAGATCTGAAACATCTTGGCGAAATGAAAACTGTTTCTTACAAACAGGTCTTATGTGTAGAAATCTTTATCAGACAATTATAAACCATTGTCACATTTGACTTACGTTATTTCATTGTAAATTAAACAATTTCAATCATCATAATACAAAACCTTTCCAACCATATGAAAGGTTCTTAAAACGAGTTTGATTAAAAAAAAACTATAGCTTTCAAGGTCTTTTTTCTTTCTACTATTCTTGAATATGCTACCACTCACTTCGCAGCTGTAACATATGTGGCTCGTACTTGTAAATGAAAACCGACAAATGCAGTTACCCGAAGCGCGATTTGTTTCAGTAAGCTCAGGAAGGGAAACTGAGCTCCTGGGTTTGCTTTGATTTGCTGATTAGCGATTATCTCGCGCCCTGGGGTGGGGGGTTTGATCTGAGACGGCGGGTAAATCTGAACCAGACGAGTTGACCTGGTCAAATCACTGTTTACCTCCGGCTGTAGAGGGCGTGTGGTCAGCCGTCGTCTGGCCGGAGTCGTGAGAGTGTAGGATGACCCTAGTCTCCACCAGACTCCTTTGCAGGCAGAATAAATAATAGAAATCTATGCAGGCAAACTGGACCTTATGGCCGACCGACTCCCCTGGCCACCTAGATTCTTTTTAGTCCGATTTCTAGTATTTATTCTGCCTGGAAAAGAGTCTGGTGGAGACTACATATGTACAGAGAGGACGAGCATGAGATAAACTGGAAAGGCTACAAAATCAAACAGCAAGATTCTGTATGAACAACTATGAAAGAGGTGCTAGTTTCACAGAGATGAAAAGTGGGCGTCACTGGAAGACAGACGAAGAATGTCCAGACTGTGCATGATGTACAAAATGACTAATAAACTGGTGGACGTACCAACTACTCACAGTAAAATACTAGTCCAGCACGAACAAGAAGTAGTCATGCCTTCAAGCACCAGAGTTATCAACCAAGGATTGAGGTGTTCAAAAACGCTTTCCTAGAACTATCGCAGAGTGGAACTCGCTGTCATATAGGGGCATTGTCGATTGTCATTAGATAGCTTTAACCAATATTTAGAGTCAGGTCGATGTTCAAATGTTAGGTGTAACAGAATGTACGACTCGGGAGCTAAAATAGTTTGGTAACCAGGCTATTTCGGTTGATGTTAAACGATCATGAGTGAGTAAAACAGTTATACGCCCGTTTCCTCGGCGAAATGTCCCGGCATTTAAAACCCTCAGGCACCGGTCCTCTCACAATTACAAACAGTAGCTTGATCTCATTCGATTCTGACACCTTGCAATCAGTTTGTGATTGGGCACTTGTGCAGGTGGCGTTATGTGTCTAGTGAGGTCTAAGTCACAGATGTGACTACGTAGTCATGAACACAATGCATTAGTGTTTTCCTTATGTGATAGCCAATGGCCAATAGCGCAATATTATTGAATTAGTTAAAGGCATCCAATCAAATGCGATTTCAGGGCAGAAAAAAAAGCAAAACTGGGAAAATTCTGAATAAGGCAATCTTTGTGATATTGACACATACTGCTTCACGTTTGCACATTTGAGTCAGCATTTCAGACTTTCGGCATTTAGAACTGCCGAAACAAGCCCTAAGATGAGTCCTTTATTTTCTGGGTGGTAACCTAAAAATCAGCCCAGGGCCCTTCCAATAACCGTTTTCCGTCAGAATTTGAGGAATTATTTTGGTCCACGAGCTTCAATATACATTGGGATGGTGTGGTTTCAACTCAGTATGTAGATAAATGGCTAGAATATTGGCTTTGAAAAATCAGGTTTGCAAGCCCTAAAAACTGCACTGGATGCAGTCATTGATTTAATCAATGACTGACACCAATATAACTGTCGTAAATTACTCCTAAACTGCCATAGGGCAGGAAACGTCATTTGTTCAATCATCTGGTGTGTGCCTTACCTTTTTCAATTGACCGAGGTAACCCCATAAAACATTGTGTAACGTTACAAACAATCTATTTACGGTCTGTTTCTCATTCTAGCTACCCGAGTTCTTGACACGATTTTACACAAAGTTACGCCCCCTGGTCGTGATTTGCCCCAGTTTCCTTCTATTTATTGAAAGCCAGCTGCTACGAGTTTTCGTATGTTGAATTGTGTGTGCGACGCCCGTGGAAGTTGGGCAAGCACGAGTATATCAGTTACAGCAGAGTTAGCGAATTTCTTTGTGTGCCCTCTCTTTATGCGAAAAGTGTACTCGTATGTTATAATGGTGGAGTGGGGGGGGGGGCGATTATTCTATATAATATAATGATAGTTTCATTTGAACAACATAGCTTATTTATTACATTTTGTACATTAAATTATTTCGCAAATTGTGGTGTGTCAGGGTGGAGTATGTTTGCTCTATGGTTTTGAGAGAATAATTGGAGATCGCGTTCTCTTTGTCAGAGTCAGCGCTAAACGTTGATCAGCATTACGTAAGCAATTGCAACGCAGTTGGAGGTGCAACCTGCGCGTCAAAGAGGACAGAAAACTTTTTCATACTTTGAGTTGGAGTTTTTTTTAAAGAGATGCTTTGATAATGCCTGGGAATAAAGAGATGCTTTAAATACTGACTATGAGGAGCATTGGAAACATTTGACATATACAGTGTACGAAGTTCAGAAGATGAACAGATGTTGCAGTACGACAGATGATTGTAACACATGTGTGTCCGGGGTGTAGGTTACACAGACAGTTGTACTTGGAACAGCCGTGTCTGTTGTGAGAGTGTCTCTCCCTGAGAGACCGAACAGCCCGCCCAGGGGTGCTTGTCACCTGTCAGAAGTCACACGTGCAGGGGATCTCAAACTTGCTGCGGGCAAACTTGCTGCATGTGGTTCTACTCGCCACTGCTAGGTGGCGCTGTAGTGAGAAGCTGTAGGAGCATGAAAGCAAGCATGCGGTCCAAACCAAAACTTGCCACTTGCGCAACGAACGATACACGGCCAGGCGTGGCGTGCAGACCACGTACTTACACCTTGCGCAACCGTGCGAGTGACGTACTCCCTTGGCCGGTTTTCAGACAAAACGTAGCAGACGTGGCCTCCGAAAAAATCGTACGGACAAAAAGCACCTGCGGCGGGTAGTGACCGACGCTTTAGTCAATTCACATAGGTTTTTGGCGACGCCCCAGGGGCGGAGCTGTTGGTAAAATACTGCGATTGAGTTGAAAATATTAAAAATTCCTCGAATGCATTCCCTAGGGAATTAAATTTTGTCAACACCTTGTGGGACCATTCTTGCACATAATAAGGAGGAAATGTAATGATTGGGGCATTAAACACGCGGTAGTTTGTACACTTTTTTCCGATACATTTAAATTACATGTATTTTTCGAATTTTTTCACAGGTTTCCTCAACCCATTCGCCATGTCACGTGCAAGTCTGCTGTTCCTGTTGTCGTTAGTGACGATACTGAGCCTCGCGCATGCGTGTCCGGACGCATGTTACTGCGTCGTGCGTCATGTGTGGTGTCACGAGGCCAGGCTCACCGAACTGCCCGCTGGGATTGAACAAACAGTTCACTACCTCGATTTAGGTATGGACGCCTTTTTCTTTAATTTTTTTCCTCAGATCAGTGAACAATATGCAATCAAGCAATACGTTAACCTGTATATGGCTATTTACATAGAAACAAAATACAAATGAATCTTATTTTATATGTATATGCGTATATTAATCTTGACCAGTACATGTTTTTCTAGAATGTTCAACTGAAACTAGTTTTTATGATAAATTGATTTTAATATAATTGATTGCATTTATAAATTTGTATGCAAAATTACTATGGAGCTGTATTTTGTAAATTCAACAAAATTCAGACTGATAGAAAATGTATGTCTGCCGGTTGAATAGATCCATTCATTCATTCATTCAATTAATCGTACGTTCTCGCATTTCTACCTTCTTCAGGTGGGAATGATATTTCTAGGCTGCCGCCCATGTCCCTCGTGCCTTACCCGAACCTGCGCTCGGTAATCCTCGGCAAGAATCGGCTCTTGTACATTCCCGACTACACCTTCGGGAACATGACCTTCATGGAGACGCTGCACTTGGACAACAACAACATCACCAAGGTAGGGCGATACCGACTTCCAGTGACCTTTGACCCATAGCTGACGTCACACGTGCATACAGCACGTCGGCAGAACGTACTGCATCTGCGCGAAACCCGTAATGTATTGTGCATAGCACTTCGGCAGAACGTCTCATATAAGGTTGTATTCGCGGATATAAGGTTAACATCCCGTCTGTAGTTTCCAAATGTTGCGTCCGAAAAGATATCTCCCGCAACGGGCAAAATTCTGATGCAACGTTGATCAAACATCCAACGGAAATCGTGAAAAATCAAGCGACTCAGCGCAGCGCGAGAATAAGTTGCGCCAGGCCCGCTGCATTTTTAGGAGGCTCCTAAAAAGAATGTAAACAAACAGCGGTTTTCGTTCGGGTATCTTCGCCAGTTTCAACACGTTTTTGCGGCGCAACGACGTTGATCTTTTACTCTACTCTCCAAGCAGAGGTTGTGGGGGAATGATCGTTACCTTTTTATATATGGGCGTTTTTTGTTTTGTTTTTTGTTTTGTTTTGTTTTGCTAATCCCACCCGTCGGTGACCGGCGCCTTCTCTGGCTAATGGATACTGCCTGGCCAATTTGATACTGTCTTTTTGCCACCGAGAGGGATCTGCTTGGAGATTACTTTTACTCCCCAAATGTCATTATGAACCCAGTTAGGTTTATAGCGCAAGAAAATGTGCAAAATAACAATGTTTAAAATAGTGTAAATCTTACATAATATCGCTTTAATTTGTTCCATGATATTTTTCGTCCTTGCAGGTTGCTGAAAACGGCTTCAAGGGACTCGGTGGACTCCGGACACTGGGCCTGTCCGGAAACCGGCTGACGGAAGTCCCTTCCGTGGCTCTACGTCAGATCCGGAACTTACGTCACCTGGATCTCTCAAACAACAACATCCACAACCTCGTGCAGCATTCTTTCGCCGACGTGCCTTACTTAGGTGCATATCATTGCCATTGTGGTTAACTCATATCATTGATCTCTTTCAAGTTCAGAATAGCAAATTTATTGTCATCATCATTACGTTAACAAGTACTAGTAATATGCATCTATGTAGTATTGGCCAATACTACATATGCGCCAATTTTTTGCAATATTAATAATATTCTGTCAATTTTTATATGTGATATCAATCTTCACGTTGTCGTTTATTTGGCATTAAAAGCTGTTTGCTGAAACTTCAATTGTCCTTTCCAGAATCATTGAACCTGAGCTCCAACTGTATTGAGAAAATAGACAAAGAATCCATCTGTTCGCTCCGCAGAATGAAGCATCTGGACCTCTCTAACGCCTGTCTGTACCAGGTAAAACTAAAATGCAATCAATAATTAAAGTTAAAACCTTAGATCCAACACAAAGAAATTCTCTCACCTAGATCAGTCACTCTGGTTTTCCTCAGTAGACTGACCCAGTAAGGCTTGTCACGTGGCTTTTTTGAAGTGTGACATCATCAACACTGGGTCAAAAATATCTTGTAGACGATGTCGGCCCCCGTCGCGGTTGAGTGAGGGGTGATGGGCCCTGATGTAAATAGCCACTTTCACCCCTTTCAGGAAATAGTCTTGTTCAGTGTCCAATATTCTTACAGTGCATTTTCTTAAAATGCAATCAACTGATGCACCATTTATATTCTTCTATTCTTGTTACCAAGTTATTTAACTTAAGTGCATTTGGCCCGTGTAGGGCGTGAACATGCAATAAAGTTCATTGTCATTGTCATTCAGTTCAGTTCAGTTCATCCTAACCAGGTGACACCATGTATTGTCTCCACAAGTTCCTGTCACGCATGACAGAGGACAGTTCAGCACCGCCCAGACCTATGTCCTCCTCGATCACCTTCTTCAGAGTTTCTTCAAAGAAGGGCGACCACGTCTCATTGTCATTATATGAAGACAATGAACACCCCCATGAAACTCCTTCCTCTTCGCCCCCGCCGTTCTGCTTCGCCCCCGCCCCGTTCTGCTTCGCCCCCGCAAAAAATCTGCTTCGCCCCCGTCGTTCCTCTACGCCCCCGGCGCAATTCTGCTTTGCCCCCGTCCTTCTGCTTAGCCCCCAATGGCGGCACAGCTCACAGTCGACACGAAAATCGTCTGCAAAATAACAATAAAGGCTGTGCCGCCAAATTTAAAGTAGCCCATGCTCCGACAAACATTCTGGACCACCTTTCTGCCAAGTGGCGTTGCACAAATCCTTCCCATTCAAAAGTTTACCCCTTCCTCACGGCCCGTCAGTGGTTCTTACGTTTATAAGTACTGGCGGGAAATTTCACTCACGGCTGTACTTATAAACGCCAGTACTTATAAACGTAAGAACCACTGACGGGCCGTGAGGAAGGGGTAAACTTTTGAATGGGAAGGATTTGTGCAACGCCACTTGGCAGAAAGGTGGTCCAGAATGTTTGTCGGAGCATGGGCTACTTTAAATTTGGCGGCACAGCCTTTATTGTTATTTTGCAGACGATTTTCGTGTCGACTGTGAGCTGTGCCGCCATTGGGGGCTAAGCAGAAGGACGGGGGCAAAGCAGAATTGCGCCGGGGGCGTAGAGGAACGACGGGGGCGAAGCAGATTTTTTGCGGGGGCGAAGCAGAACGGGGCGGGGGCGAAGCAGAACGGCGGGGGCGAAGAGGAAGGAGTTTCATGGGGGTGATGAAACGTTTCTGGAGGACGGAATCCATAGAATTACTTGGTGTGGCCTAACCAGTATTGAGCAGTTGTTATTACACTAACCTTACTGTTATAGGTGCCAAGACAAGCCCTCGTCCGTCTGGACCAGCTCCAGACCCTGAACCTGGCGGGAAACAACCTCAAGCGCATCTCCGTCTTCGCCTTCGGTGCCCAGATCTACCTGAAGAGTCTTGACTTGAGCATGAACAAGATCACGTACGTCTCACCTGATGCCTTCATCAACGGCTGCAGCCTGCAGAAACTCAGCCTTCAGGGGAACTCACTGTCCGCCGTGCCCACTAAAGCCTTCAAACCCATGAAGAACTTAGAAAACGTGCAGCTAGGTAAGAAGGGGATGTTGTAGTTTTCAATCAATCAATCAATCAATCAATCAATCAATCGATCGATCGACCGACCGACCGACCGACCGACCGACCGACCGACCAACCAACCAACCAACCAATCTATCTATCGATCGATCGATCGATCGAGCAATCAATCGATTGATCGATCAATCAATCAATCAATTTGTGGTCTTTTCGCACTTGCGGAAAGGTCACGTTTAGGCGTCGTAAAGTTGCGAAAAGGAGGAAGAAACATCGCCTTTACGCTACGTTTAAGCGTACTTAAATACCAGTTTTTGTGGCGTGATACCATGACCATTTTGTTTCTCCTCTCACTCTCTAGGACACAACCGCATCCGGAGGGTAGCTCCCGGGGAACTGGACGATTTTCCCACCGTGAAGGTTCTGGGACTGGACGGTAACCAGATCAGGTCCGTCTCGAGCCGGCTCCTCACGCGGCTGCCGAAGTTCCAGGCGCTGGACATCTCCGACAACCCGCTGTCCTGTGACTGCAACCTCGACACGTTCCTACGGGTACGGCGCCGAGAAGTCATTGCCAATGAACGTGTAGTGTTGTCTAAATTTCCCGCCAATTTTCAGTGTCGTCTGAACTCTACTTTCCCATCGCTTTTTGCAAAGGCATTTGAACATGATTCGGAATGGCTAACTTTGAGGATGGGGGGGTAGATGAAGAGGGGGGCGAGTTGAGGAGGGCTAGACTTGAGGTGAGGTAGAGTAGTGGGGGAGGGAAAAGAGTATCCTAAAATGCACTATTATATAAATCTAGCACAGTCGATCCTCAAAAAATTGTTATTTCGTAAATCTCACTCCTCAACTCTTCTACGCCCCCCCCCACTCTTCCCCCTTCCTCAACTCTTCTCCCCCACCACTCTTCCAAGATCTTTTCAAGATCCATTCTTTATATTTAGCTGCTTGTGAATTCTGAATTTGAGTCAGCTCATGATAAATGCATACATGATATGTTGACAGTGGGCCGACCGCAAGCTGATCTCCGTGACCCATTCGGAGGCTGGCTGGCGACCGTACCGTGAGACGTGTGACGCCGCGGCCACTGCCGCACCTGTCCCCGAGCAGGAGCCGTGTCCTGCCCAGTGCCGCTGCCTGCGGGGTCCCTTCTCCTTCTGCGGCCCCTCGGACTCAGCCGCGCAGTACGTCTCCGTGACGTGCGGCCGCCAGGGCCCGTGGGAGCTGGCCTCCGTACCGACCCGTCTGCCCACCCGGACGAGGAACCTGTACCTGGACGGGAATAAGATCGCTGTGGTGCGGGAGGAGCAGTTACTAGGCGTGCCGGAGTTGGAGGCATTGTCCTTACAGGACAACCAGCTGACAGAGGTTCCCGTTGACGCACTGAGAGCCGTGCCCGATCTGAAGGTGGGTGGGTCAGGTAGTTTCATACCAAATTTCAGCTCATTTTGGCTTAGGAATGACAGAGTTAAATCCATTTGACCGAGTGGCAGGAGGTGAAGGAAAAGAAAACAATATATTTCATCCATACTGGGAACAAGAAAAACAATATATTTAATCCATACCATGGTGTGGAGTAAAATATAAAAAACAATATATTTCAAAAATACAAAAAAAAAGAAAGGAAGGAAACAGAATAAGAGATACAACCATAGTGATTTTTACAGCTGATTAGTTTTATGAGCTATATGTAGAATGATATCAACGAAAATGCCTCGAATATTGATATTGCTGCAAAAGATGGGTAGGCAATGGAAAAGATTGGAGGATAATATCAGAGCACTACACTAAGGTCAAAAGTTTTGTGTATTAAAGAAGAACAGAAAACCGAGAAGGGTGGAGAAATCTGGTTGCTAGATCGTCTGTGTCGTACATGTAAGCTAACTATTTTTTATTCAAAGAAATAATAATACAAAGGAAAGGACGGAGACAAATTTAAAGTGGCGCCCAACTCAAGTTGAGCACAACCTATGTTCTAGCCGCCACTTGTACATTGAAGATGAAATGTTTGACACGTTTATTTACTATTTTCGCTTAAACATCACGCAGTACCTCCTCTTGGCCAACAACCCGATCTCAGACGTGCCGGCCTTCGCGTTTGCCTGGGTTCCCGGTCTGACTGCGCTGAACCTGGCGAACACCTCCCTGACTGCCGTGCCGTCCAAGGCGCTCCGCCTGCCGCGGAACCTCACCACCCTGCAGATCAGCGGGCACATCAAGCGCCTCACAGCGGTCACCTTCGTCGGTTCGTTTCTTTGCACAGTCGTTTGTGTTAGTCCAGTGGCATAGCTGAAAAAATCAGCCCAAAATTGAGATGTTTCCATATCCAGATTTGTTTATAGAAAACATCGTTATTATGTTTACCGAAGGAATCCTTTTTCTTTTTGCTACGTTTCCTCTTCTTCCGTTCCAAACACAAAAGGTCAATGGCCAGAACCAGACGTCTGTCACCATGGTAACTGGTGTAGGGTTACATCATGTTGCAATTTTATAGCAGGAGGGATTTAGACTCCTGTCACCATATATATGAATGTGTTTGAGTAAGAATGAACAGAGCAGACTGTATGGGAAGGTGAACATTATGCATTTGCTTCTAAAGTGCTAAGTACTAAAGTGCCAAATTTGGTGTTTTTAAGACAAATTTACACGATATTCAGCAATGCCACTAGCCTATGTGTGAAGTATTCCAATCAACAGAGGGTCAGTAATAGAACATTACACATCCCTTTGCAACAGCCTCGTTATAGCAAAAATCAGAAGCTCTTAAAGTAAATAAATGAATGACAAGTTTAGTGTTTGGGCCATTATCCACACACAAAAAAATCTGTTATGAAATTTTCTGCTACGCCACTAACACAAACTATTGATACAAAAGTGTTTTGTTATCATGTTATCGATTCCCCTAGGTATGAGCTCACTAGAGAATCTAGTCATGGACCACAACTGCTTCAAGTCCATAGACGACGTCACGTTTGAGCCCCTGGTCAGGTTGGTACGGTTAGGGCTCAGTAACGCCTGTCTGCGGGACATTCCGGTACTGCAGTTGGAGAGGCTTCCCGAGCTACTCTACCTCGATCTCAGGTGAGTTGGCAAATTCAACCGTTTCCTGTGAGTCTCATTTCAATTTAAGCCGAAGGAAGTTTAATCGTTAATACATGTACCACGGTATATCATCCAGTTTCTGTAAGAATTACATAGTATTTTACATGTATGAACAACCATTCACTTAATGCCCAATGTATTACTCTGTCCTTGGTGCTGAACGAGGTATCTATGTCTAACTTCACGTCATAAGACCACAGCAAGTATCATTACCGAGATCTCCCTGTCAGGGGAGATGAATTTTAGCTGTTACGTCCCATGTATTGGCCCGTCCTTGGTGCTGAACGAGATATCTGCGTCTAACTTCACGTCATAATGAGAAAAGCGAGGAGGATTCTCTACTCTAGAATAGCAGGTCTAGAATACGTCAAAAAGCCTCTGTATTTTAATTTACGTTGTTTATTTGTTCCTGTATCCTTCAGCAAAAACACCATCTCTGACGTCTCGGACGGCGCCTTCATCGGCAATCAGCGCCTGCGGGAACTAAATCTCGCCAACAACGAGATCTCGCGAGTCTCACCCTCCGCGTTCGTGGGTCTGGCGGAGCTGCAGAAGCTGGACATGCGCCACAACCGTCTTCCCAGCGTGCACATCGACGCACTACTGGCCATGGCTGGGAACCTGGAGGTCCTGGACTACAGCTTCAACAGGTACGCAGCAAAGAAATGGCAAAGAAATAATATGAATCTTACAGAATTCATACGAATTTTTCGGAATTCATACAAATTTTACTGAATTCATATACAAATTTTACGGAATTCATACGAATTTTACGGAATTCATACGAATTTTACGAAATTCATACGAATTTTACTGAATTCACATACGAATTTTACGGAATTCATACGAATTTTACAAAATACATACGATTCATTACAAGGAAACATACGATTCTTACTAATTTAGTAGGTCAACAAATTAGTAAGGATCGTCTCACGTATGTTTCCTTGTAATGGATCGTATGTATTTCGTAAAATTCGTATGAATTCCGTAAAATTCGTATGTGAATTCCATAAAATTTGTATGCATTCTTTGGCCCCCTGAATATGCCGTAAGTTTCAACTGTAATTTCCAACACAAAGAATTGGGCTTGTAAACCCAAATTTTCGACTGCACAACTCCAGTCTTTGTCAAGGAATAAGCAACAAGTTTTGGATGGGACAACTCTCTCTTTGCCATTTGGCACAAACTCAGGTGACCTCAGGAGAGCTGGATTTTTCAGCTTGACTTGGCCATTGTAAAGTCAAACGTATTGTCCTGTCCTTGGTGCTGAACACGATGTGTGGTATCATGTATGAGTACATGTCAGGAAAAGTTTTATATTTTGTACTTTTGTATTTTGACAGATGTATAGCATTATCCTAGTCTTCCTAGTCCTGTTCATCTTATAATCAATTCAACATGCTGTTCTTTTTTTCTCATCCTTTCATTCCTTTTAATCATTTATAACACCCTACGGTATGGGCCATCCTTACTGCACTTTGCGTAGGATCCGCCAGGTGCCTGACCTGTCCGTGATGCCCCAGCTGACGGAGGTGTACCTGGACCATAACGAGCTGGGCTATCTCAACACGAGTTATGGCAGGGAGAAGGACATCCTGTACCACCCTGTGGAACTCCTCAGTCTGGACTACAACCCACTCATCTGTGACTGCAGGTCGGTGGAACCATTGTTAATTCCGGGACGGAAGTATTGTTTTTGGTTGTGCTATAGGAGTGTTTGTGTCGAATCCGCACTGGACCTGAGGAATTGTCTCCTCAGTCTGGACTACAGCCCGCTAATCTGTGACTGCAGGTCGGTGGAACCATTGTTAATTCCGGGACAGAAGTATTGTTTTTGGTTGTGCTATTGGAGGGTTTGTGTGTTTGTGTCGAATCCGTACTGGACCTGGGGAATTGACTCCTCAGTCTGGACTACAGCCCGCTAATCTGTGACTGCAGGTCAGTGGAACCATCGTTAATTCCGAGACGGAAGTATTGTTTTTGGTTGTGCTATTGGAGGGTTTGTGTGTTTGTGTCGAATCCGCACTGGACCTGAGGAATTGTCTCCTATGTCTGGACTACAGCCCGTTAATCTGTGACTGCAGGTCGGTGGAACCATTGTTAATTCTGGGACAGAAGTATTGTTTTTGGTTGTGCTATTGGAGGGTTTGTGTGTTTGTGTCGAATCCGTACTGGACCTGGGGAATTGACTCCTCAGTCTGGACTACAGCCCGCTAATCTGTGACTGCAGGTCAGTGGAACCATCGTTAATTCCGGGACGGAAGTATTGTTTTTGGTTGTGCTATTGGAGGGTTTGTGTGTTTGTGTCAAATCCACACAGGGACAAGAGTCATTTGAGAAATAGGTTTCATTGACATGTTCCATCGGGGTAGTACATGTAATGGGTATGGCAATGGGCAGACATATGTATAAGTTTTTGGACATTTCTTTTAGGCATTTTAGGCTTTCTATTTGTCAGATTTTCTTTGGGTATATTGGCCTAATGACCTGACAAGGCCAGACAAGATGCATTAAAAACATTCATGGATGCATGGTCCCTTATCAAAAACCATGATGGTTTCTGTATGGCAGTCCCTATATTCTGCTGCTGCACGATATGTATGACACAATTTCTCACTTCTAAATGCACGTATGATGTAATTTCCGTAGGGCCAGAGACCTCCGCCGCTGGATGGACTCCAAGCAGATCGACCTGTCCCCGTTACGGGGGTTCCAGGGAACGTGGTGCGCCGCCCCGGAGAGGCTGTACGGGAGAAGCCTCAAGTCCGTCTTCCCGGCAGAACTGTGCCTCGAAAAACAGTCGGGAAGTCCGCAGGGCAAGAGGACCAGGTACCAAACGGTAAGTTGTCTGTTAAACTTTTGAAATATTTTCACAGAAAGAGTCATAGATGAA
>NW_017804476.1:672864-683316 GCF_001625305.1 Branchiostoma belcheri
GCCAATATTTTCTACATAGTGAGTTGAAACCACACCTACCCAATGTATATTGACCCTCATGGAGCAAATATTCCCGAAATTCTGATGGAAAATAGTTACTGGAAGGGCCCTGGGCTGATTTTTAGGGTACCACCCATAAAACTATGAAATGCTGACTCAAAGGTGCTAATGTGAAGCAGCATGTGTCAATATTACAAAGGTTGCCTTATTCAGAATATTTCCAAATTTGCTTCCCTGAAATCGCATTAGTTGCGTCTCCATGTTTCAGGAACCACGGCCCATTTTTCCAACCAGCGGCATTCAAGACGAGATCAGCACCTTATTGGATCAGGTCCTGGGGCGTGGCAAAGATGACGAACCTGACCAATCAGAAGTCAGCACCTCTGTTGACAGCCAATCAGAGGACAATAAGGTCAGTAAATTACGTAAGATGAATGATAGTGTTGCCAGTTCATACAGAGTGATTATGACTTTTGTTACCTGTGATATTAGCATTTTTTAATATCAATTTTGTTGGTTTTCACCTACAGCGCACCCCTCAGTCCTCCGTAGACAAGGTTCTGTCACGCCTGAGCATTCTTTCTTCGCGGATGTCCAAGATCGATGACCTGCTCGCACGCCTGAGAAAGAAACCGCAACGCAGCCGCCGCTAGGCGGCGCACCTGCACGGTCCTGCTGTGGAAGAGTGCAAGCTACAGCCGATGTCAACAAAGGAGGCAGTACCATGTCCCCTAAAAGCCTTGTTCTATCATGCATAACTTTTTCAAGGACTTCAATGCCTATTCTAGCTATAAGGGCCTTATAGCAAGTGTCATTATTGAGAAAAATCATGTAGTTTCAGTCCTTGACTAAACTACATGTGTAGGAATACATGTACCAAAACTATAGGAATACATGTACCAAAACTATAGGAATACATGTACCAAAACTATAGGAATAATACTTTTTTATTAGTGGTGCTATCTCAGCAGATTTGTATTGAATGGCAGAGCCATGTATGTGTTTAGACTAATGCTTCTCTCTTCTGTCAATACCCAAAGGAGGTTCTACCAACTTTTGGAAGTAAACTTTTCGTTTCTCTTTGCAATTTTGACTTAGATGTTGAGAAGTTACTACCTTTGTAATATGCCTTTAATGCAATGTGCAGCATGTATTAACAGTAGCTGAATTTTAATCTGAAAGATGTTTTCTTCTATGGGCTTATATTTATATTAGCATAAGCACTATTATATGTAGCATACGGTGGCTTAGCCATCAGAAAAATGGCCTTTTCTCTATACAAAGTAGAAAAGTTATCACTCATACTTTGTGTGCTGTGCTTTTTCTTAAGAGTGTAAAAATAACTTCTGGTATGAACTGGACTGTTACGAAAATTAGTATTGTTAAACTAACTTTTCTATAAATATACTAGTAACAGCTCGAGTGGCAGGATATAGACTTCAATGTCACAAAAAAAAATTAATATCCAAAATTCATGTAATTGTGTATAATTAATTACCACTACATGTATGTGATGTAAACATCAACTGAGTTATCTGCATTTTTGCAATAAAAACTTAGGCTGACTAGAAGATCGTGTAAAATTACTTTTTTCAAAGAAAGAAGGTGACAGAAAAATACCATAACCTTATAGATGTTGATTGTAGTGTTTTTTTAATTGTTGTTATGTTGTAAGAGCACCATTACAATATTAGTCAGTTAATATTTCTGAGCAGAATATCACAACAGTTTCAACAAGATAAGTTGGATCTATTTGATCTGACGGAATTTTTTATTTCCTATTCAGATTCTGTTCAAAAAAGGAAAAATTGTTCAATTATGTGAGTGCATTTATTTTTGCACAGACTTTATTTCACATTAGAAGGGGAAAAGATTTCACTGTGTTTTAAGTTTGCACTTGAAATACATGTAATTCTGAAGTATGGTAGTAACACATTGGAAATGCATATTGGATTCAATCGCTAATTTTTCTTGCATAATCCATTAATTCTGTGATGATCCTTAACAAATCCAGATTTTTTTGTAAGTTTGCATTTAGACTTAAGCAATAAATGATCTACCTTTAACGACACAGAAGTAACATAATCAGGAATGTTACTTTATGCAAAGCAGTTGATGACCTTTCCACCAATCGCAATGCTGTATCAATGCTTTTGAGCCAATCATATGGAAGGCCTGACGCATTCAAACCAATCACATGGCTCCTTTCAGTAGAAAATGTCAACCAATCATGACGCAGCTTTCAACTTGGCTAGGAGTATCTCATTCTTGCGGCATTCCTGAAACAACAACAAAAGAACAACATTAACTTTCCAACAGACCAGAGAGTTTTTTAAAAAATCCATGGTATCATATCAACCTAAATCAGGTAGTTCAGTGAGGAAAGTAAGGGCCTTTACTAAGAACATAACATCTAACCAGGAATCAAACCCTGGACTTCTTGATTCCATGTCTGACAGCTAGGCCACCAATACAGAATTATGTAGACTGGTTTATTCATTTTCCAAAACCTAAGACAATCTGAATTGGCAGACTCATGTACCAAGTGACTTCTAGCTATAACATATTCATACACATTTTACCTCTGTGTTCTCCAAAAGTAAAATCGTACTACAAATAAAACACTATGAAGTAGAGCACAATGCTGCATGAACTTTATTGAAAAGCCAACATTAATGATGACCATACCTCCTGAAAGTCCTTGACTGTCTTGAAGTAGACTCGTTGTTTGTCCACCAGGTCCAGAAAGGTGTCATTCAGCTGGTCCCTCCTCATCTTCTCCTCCTGCTTCTTCTTCTCAACCTGAGTGAAGGAATGAAAGAGCCATTAATGAAAGAGTGAAGAAGAAAAAATACTTGACTCAGATTTGAATGAGAGGTGATGCTAATCAGTACCTTGTTTTTGTTCTGTTTGATGCCATCCACAATCTGCTCCAGCTGCTTCAGGAACTGCTCCTTATTGGCTGCTGACGACATCGCCCTGGCAACCAAGTGAAAAAACAACCAATCAGCATCAAGTATCAACCCGCCAATCAGAATTGCCCACCAATGTCAAGCAGAACAGCCAATCACAGCTCTCCTATCTGCCATTTCTAAAGCTGCACAGCCAATCAGAACTCTTTACACTTTTAAGTTATCCTCTGAACAAAAATGCTAAAAGTTTTTCCTTGACTTACTGTTCAAAATTGTCATGGATGGAGTTTAGCAGATTGACTTCCTTGTTCAGGTACAACTTGGTGTCATCCAGGGTGTTGTACAGGGTGATGAACTGCTTGGTTTCCTTGTGGGTGGCAGCAACTAGTACAAATAGAATATTACAGACATGAATGAGAAATAATAATAATAAAGCATACGTTTGGGCCATACCAATTTAATTTGTTGGTTCACGGGTTTGCCCGCTTAATTTCTTTTCTGAAAAAAACATTTCAGCCTCTAAATCAACTCCAAAATGCTCATATATTGGCCACGAAAGTTGAAAGAAGTCCCATGCATCAATGCAGTGGTTTGATTAAAAGTTCAAAATTCATTGTTTGAACTACAAAACCAGCCTGGTATGTTGACTACATGGCTCGTAGGATGACTAGGGCTGTTTTTTTTCTCTGTCACTTCATATTTTTTCTGAAAAAATCCGAGAACCAACAAATCAAGTTTGTTTGGCCTTACTATGAGATTTAAGAATGAGTTGGGACAAAAACACTGTTAATGGGAACTTTAAATATTTGTCACAAAAGTTTTTTTGAAGGTTTGTAATTGTAGTCAATAGTGCTACATGTAGATGTTAACTGTGAGTGGATGGCAGTTGTGGTCTGACCTTGGTTGTACAGCTCCACAAACCGGCGCTGGTACTGGGAGAGTTCTGCTCGAGACGGAACCTCGTCAATCTTACGCTGAAGCTGGGCGATCTCACGGTTCTTTCTCGCCTGATGAGGAAACGTGATAAAAATTAGTCATCTGTTAAATTGTAAATTACTTCTTTAACCCTATAGCTACTTCATACAAGTAGCAGTACAGTACAGAAAATTTAACTGTTAAGATTTTTTCCTGAATTTGCAAGCTTTTAGCAACACAACAGCAAGTATTCTAAGATCATTTCTGTGTTTCTCCTTACAATCTAAAAATATTGGTGTTCTACATACAATTGTCTCATCAAAGACATGTCTGAAAAAATTTAAACAAGACTGGCAATGAAAACATACATTGCCATGGCGACGGTGGTTCATGTTAGGGTTATTGTTTGCATGGCACTGCCATTGTTTCATGATTTTGAGCAAGACAGATACAGTGCACTCCTCCCCCGAGTGCATAGTGAACAAGCCCTGGGGTCACAGAAAGTAGGGCCATCTGTGGCAGACAGGTCTTCTGGGTCTTCCCAAGGGTTTCCAGGAATGTGGGCATAGATGTGTGCCAGAGAAATGCCTGTGGACATTCCATTCCTGTGGACAAAATGCCTGTACAATTCCTAGAATTCTTGCGAATTGCACACAATACTGTACCATTAGGATCCTCCCTGAGACGTCGCCAAAAAAACAACAAAAACTGTGGATTAGGGGAGTCCTTACCAACAAGAGTCGTATTTTGTGCAGTTTCTCCTTGTCTGCCTGGTACTGTTTCTCAATCAGTCTGCTTCTCTCCTGAAATACACAGAGAAGATTTACGTCACCTTATATACAATAACATACATGAAGTTACAATGTAATGATATGTGCATGCAGGATGTATCTATTCCATAGGACCATTTTAACCAAGAACTGACTCGACTATTTTTTTAAAGAGATATTTGACAAAACTTATATCCTATGTCTCATCCATGAGCTCATGTGCCTGCCAGACTCTGTTGAGGCAAATTTAGTGCTTAATAGATAAAGGTAGTCTCATAGTCTTTTTCATGCCGTAACGTGGCTTGTTAATCCACCGTGGCACGGTATTGGAAGGTGGAGCCCATCCCTCTCATTTCACTAGCTTTTACCTCCCCAACTGAAGTCAGGTACCCATTTTACACCTGGGGGAAGTGAGGAATTCAGCCAGGAATTGAACCCATGACTTCTTGGTTTTGTGTCCACTAGCCTAGCCAGTGCATTTAATGCCACCATTGTAGTGCTACTGACCAAGTAACACCTTACCTTCTTTTGACAAACTTTTGAATGACTGTGAGACATTATGGCGCCCTTAACCATTTCTATCACCTCTTGACAATTTCGTATGGATGCGCTGAAAACTTCACGGCGGTCGGTTGCTAGGCTAAAAGTCACATTACTAGGGAGGTATCGGGTTACAGAACGCGTTCGAACGTGGCCGCGCGGGCCGGCCCGGGGGTAACGGGTAAAATTTGAAAATAAACAAAAGTAATTGGAGAGTAAATACTCGTCAAAATAAAATGTAATAAGTGATTTTGTTTACCTCAAATGTTATTCTTGCACTGCCTTTGCTCCACTTTGTGTACATTTGCTTCCAAATGAGATCAATTTCGGATTTCAAAAAGGGTTCACGAGAACCAAACAACTGATTTTAAGAGGCCCCGAAAATTAAAAATAAGGTTAAATTTTTGGATTTTTAGAAATATTACAGTAAATTTAAACTTTCTGTCTTAGGATTTTTTTATTTTTTAACTAAAACTCGACTTACAATCAAAAGAAGAGCTAAAAACGCAGTGTTTTAACTTTAAATACCGATAATTCATAATCGCGGCCATATTTTAAAAATCCCTAAGACAGAAATCTGCGGAAATCGTTCCTCTTCCAAACAAGCCCTCAATGAGGTAATTTGAGCGATTTTTGGGAATGGTTAAAATACCATGTTTGCACGCATGCTGTGCCACTTGGATATGGGAACCTGGATTTTATAACAGCGTCAACAAGAATTCTGACCTTCAAGGTCACCCACGATAACGGCAGTAGCTTCGTTACATGTTACATATCCACAATAAAATCACGGCATAGATGTAATATTTTGAAAACGGTTCATATTTGTGGAAAGGTGGATTTTTCCTGTTCCGTGGTTCCCAAGTAAAAAAGGGCTTGAAGTAGCCGGTTGTAGCGGCTTGACTGTAAATGACCGCGGGTAACCCCAGATCGAACGCCCGCTCTATTCGAATGACGTCATATCGAACAAGATTCGCGGGTTCGGGGGATTCGATCTCCATAGTAGCGGAGTGGGACTTTTGGGCCCAAATCTGACCATCGTGCTTGTTGTAGTGACAGACAATGTGATAAATTCTGTACGTAACATTTTAAATCCATATATTACATGTAAATATGTTTTAATCACATCTATCCGAATTGTGATTGTCCTGACGCAATTCAGCCATTTTGGCTACAATGTTTGTGACAATGTTATAGAAATAAACCATTGATATAGCAGTGTTCGAAATACCTGTCTGCAGTCTGCAATCTGCAGATAGATTTCAAAGATTGCAGAAGAAAAATTTATACAATCTGCAATTTTGCAGCAGGAAAAATTGGCACTTGGGATTTGGTGCTCTTCAATGGCCCCAAGGACAGACAACACTTAAGCTCCTGTTCTGAAACAACAGGAGCTTCTTCACTAATTTACATCAACCTTGTCTGGACTTGTCTATTTTTTGTTTCCTTTTGGACTGCCAAAAATTTGTCTTCACTAATTTGCATATCAATCAATAGTTCATGCTTATAAACTTGCAAGATTGTAGTATAGAGGCTTGTGTATATGCAGAATTTCAAAGTATTTCCAAATTGCAGAACAAAATTTTGACTCTTTTGCAATATTGCAGAGTACTGAAAAAAAGTATTTTGACCACTGTATAGATATACCTGGTCCTCCCCCTCCCCCTCATCTCCCTCCAGTTTAAGCAGGTCGATGGCTGCCTGTAGCCGTGTCATCTCTTCCTTACAGTGGGCCCGGAACTCCTGTTCCTGTTTCTTCAGATTCTCATTCATCGCAACAAGGCCCCTCAGCTGCTGCAGAACACTGCCGGACGAGAGAAACAACAACTTTTATTTCTTCATTTTGTTATTTTTTCATACTACAAAAAATAACCAACAAACCAGAAAGTCTAAATCCCTCCTGCTATAAAATTGCAACACTCTTTACCATGGTGACAGACATCTGGTTCAGGTCATTGACCTTATTGGTCTGGAGAAGAAGAGGAAGAAGAAACAGAGCAAAAACACTGTTTTCCTTCTGCAAAGGTAAACATAAATGCAAATTTGACAAAAAAGACAATAACCAGAAATACTAACTAAGGCCATCAAAGTGCTACTAAGAAGAATAACTTAACAAGCATGAAAGATTTTTGCATAATAAAGTTCTTTTTTCAACAACCAGTAGGTTTTCACATCTGACATTTTGATGACTGCCTGTCACCTTCTTCGGGGCACTAGTTGTTGAATGAAGAACCTTCTTATACAGTTTCTAACCATCCTGATGAAATTATTTACAGCTGAAAGACTTCTGCCTTTGATAATTAACTCAGAGCCATTATTAATTTAATAATAACATGTGTCGTTCTCTGAGAAACCCTTCCAGACCCACCTTGAGTTGGCTTCATCTTTCTCCTGTTCTGATAGTTTGTCCATCTCTTCATCAAGTCTGGCACTAAATTCTTGCACCTGATAAACAAACAAACAAGCAAACATTTGCATTACAACTTCATATTCTTTCGTCTGACCTTGAGATAACATTCCAAAAGCAAAAAATGAAGGCATTTGCAAATGAAAGGTAATTCAGTTTCCGCCACATTCATTGTACAATACTTGAGCAGTCTCTTCTGAACAACCCAACCCCTGGCCCTACCTCCTGTAGTTTGTCCTGTGTGGAGGTGTAGGCAGTGTGGAGTTCCTCGTGTTTAGCGCGGACTTCCTCCAGTTTTTTCTCCTGCGCTGCGATCTGTTTGTTGAGCGAGGCCACGGTCCGTTTGTGCTGCTGGGCACCGCTCAGCCTCTCCGGACGGTCCTCGGCCGCTAACTCAGCTTGCTGCAATGACATTAACCCTTAACATACCAAAACAGCCCTTTGGCTACCAATTCTCTATTGGTTAAGGGGTTTCGAAGCAGGGTGAAGGTTAAGGCTTAGGAAAAAAAATGTTGTGCTTCTGTTTACCTTAGAAAAACCTGCCAGCCCAAACCTTTTTTTTGTGGGCCCCTGAAAGGGACATAATTTTTTCGAGCTGATCAACCTTTTCTAGCTCCATGATCTGACATCTGAGTGGTAAAACGTTTAATCGGTTTTCTAACATTGACATTGAAAATGAAAGTGTCCTCATGCAAATTTTGCTTTCTTAAACTGTATTGTATAAGTTGGATCACTAAAGATTGCCAGAGTCTAAGAAAAGAAGAAGGAGAAGAAAAAAGATAATCCCTACCTACCAACCTACCCTAATTTTTTCAGGACTGAAACAGGAAACACAACATTTTTTCCTAGGCCTAAACAGCAACAGTGAGTAAAAAAATAGGCACCTAACAGTCAAAGGAGTTGAAACAATTTTAAATCTAATCCCCCAAATTAGAAAAAAACAGTACATTACATTACTTTACTTGTAAAGGAGCAGAACTTTTCAAGAAATCTTGTACTACTGATATGAACTAAGTGCCTGAAGAAAATCCAAAACAATGAAATGAAAAGAAAACTTTTGACTCCACCCACCTTTCCAGCGTACTCAGAAGCGATCTGTTGGATCTCGGCAGACTGCATCCCTACGATAGAGCCCACTGCGCTCGCTGTCAGTTTCCCATCCGCCGCTCCCGTAGCCTGCATTCCGCTCATCAGGGCCTTAATACGTTGCTGCAATAAAAGTTACCAAAACCATAAGTTGGAGAAACAGAAATCAGAGAAACAGATCTAGAAAACTGAAGGGGAGGTTCCAAGAACATACACGTCTAAGCTCAGCCAGTTCAAAAGTGTCACAACACATCCACAGAGTCACCCGGATACTTTGTTTCACTTCACACTGTAAGGATTTTGGACACTGAACAAGACTATTTCCTGGGAGGGGTGAAGAAGGCTATATACATCAGGGCCCATCACCCTTCACTAAATCGTGACGGGGGCCGACATCATCTACCAGATACCTTTGACCCAGTGTTGACGTCACACTTCAAAGAAGCCAAGTGACAAACCTCGATGGGTCAGTCTACTGAGGAAGACCAGAGTGACTGGTTGAAAGCTCTAGGTGAGAGAATTTTTTGTGTTGGATCGAAAGTTTCAATTCTTAACAATGTAACTACAGCACCAACACAGGGCTAGATGTGTCAGGATTCAAATCCAGAACCTTTTGCGTCTCAGTCAAATACCCTGTTGTACCATCTAATTGAATTGAATTGAATTGGTTTGTTACGACAGAGTGGTAAAACTGTTTACCTCTTCTAGAGCCTGTGCCTCTTCCTCATCCATCTCCTCTGTCTTCCCTCCCAGAGCCGCGGCCACCGCAGACTTAGCAGAGTCCTTCCCTTCTGCCTACAGTTGTCATGGCAACAACATATATGGGCATCATGGAGGGCCAACATGGGGGAATAGTGATTACGAATTGTGCAAAATTTTCACCGCCGATTACAAGTTACGTTAAATTCTCAGAATTACTTTAAATCACAACGTACTTTATGGATTACACTTTACGTTGCATAAAGGTAACTGCCTACGCTTCACATTCAAGCAATGAGAACGACCAATTACATGTTACGGCTAAGGCCACTCCAATTTAATTTCTTGGTTAACGGATTTTTCTAGAAAAATAATGGAGTGGGCGGGCGAAAAAAATAAAAATAAAAACAGGCCTAGGCATCCTATTATGGGCCAAAATGGTACGATAGGAGCCATAAAGTCAACACACCAGGCTGGTTCAAAATTTAAACAATGAATTTTGAACTTTTAATGATACCATTGCATTGAAAGATGGAATAACTGTAACAACTAGGATGAAAAGGACTGTTTTCAACTGTTCAGGGCAAAATATGAGAATTTTGCAGTTGATTCTGAATTTTTATTTTTATTTGCAAATCAGAAAAAAATGAAGCAGGCAAATCCGTTAACCAAGAAATTAAATTGGTGTGGCCTAATGTACTGATTGCAAATTACATTGATTTTGGGTGACTGCCTACGAAGACAGAAAAGGCCTGATTATGCCTCACGAAAAAGGGCATGCAGGCTCTCATTAGGATTTCAGTACAATGCCATGCCTGTTCTAGTTAGTGTACAACTCAAATCAAATGGATTTTTCTTCCATTGACCACTTCCACAAGGATGAAAAAAATAAGTTTCAGCAAAAACGTCTATTATATCTAAAGAAGTCTATTTCAAAGAAGCCAAAACGATTTCTATTCAAATTCTAAAGCTTAAATCCTCATACTCTTTTAACAGAACATATAGAAAAGGTGTCAAAACTGCCATCTACCAAAGATCAAAATTAGACATTGCTAAACACTGATTTAAAAAGAGTAATTTTAACAGAAAGATGGGATAAAGAGGGGATGTGTATAGACATACC
>NW_017804476.1:683336-738780 GCF_001625305.1 Branchiostoma belcheri
GGGGGGGCATTAGAGCAGGAAACATGATTTATAATAATAATAAATGGTTTTTATTGTCCAAACAGTACCCGTGCAGTCGGCTGAATTGATGCAGGGTATCACATAATAATCAATACAGATCACAACAATCAAATAATAATACACACATGATACACATATTTGTTCCACAAATTTTTGTATATCAGACCAAAAACAAGAAAATCACATCAGATTTTAATAATTCATTCAAGAGAGCCATTCAAAAACACAGTAATAATCTTGAGATATCATGATTCTTATATCATGATAACAATTTTGATCATGATTGAAAATCAATCAAGAAAAGAATGACCTGTTCTCACTTACTTTATCTGCCTTTTCTGGTCTATAGCCATACCTCCTGAAAACACAAGATCGTACAGACAGTTTTACTTACTTTGAAAACACAACAAGGAATATGAAATTCAATGAATGATGTCCAAAATGTATTTATAGCTATCTCAAGCTTCCAATGGTAGTATACAAAGCACTACACAATGCCATTTTCAATGAAATGAATATCCTTCTATTCATAACCTTAGGCTAGACCAATTTAATTTGTTGGTTCTCGGATTTTTTCATAAAAAATATGAACTGACAGGGCGAAAAAAAATAAAAGTATAAACAGGTTTAGGCATGCTACCGGTATTATAGCTCCAAATGCTATGAGCCATGAAGTCAACACAAAAGGCTGGATTAATATTTCAACAATGAATGTTTAAACTTTCAATCAAACCACTGCATTCATAAATGGAAAAACTGCAAGAACTAGGAAGAAAAGGATCTTCCTTAACTGTTGGGGGCAAAATATGAGCATTTTTGAGTTGATTCAGGACCAGAATCTTTTTTTTTCTCAAATCAGAAAAAAATGAAGAGGCAAATCCGACAGCCAACAAATTAAATTGGTGTGGCCTTACCAAACAAGAGACAAACATACTAGTAGATACAGAACATAAGATACCAGGGGTCAAATGTCAGGGTTTCCCCTAGAATAGCAGAAATGTTGGAGGAAGCCAAGACTCGTTTGGAGACAGAACTGAGAGAAACAGAACACAGAAGGGAGACAGCAATATACTGAATGATACAAAGACAAGGGATACAATTTTATAATATAATACATTACACGCAAACAACAGAAACATGACCATGAAATGACAGCACCATTCTGTAATCGCGATTGTTCCCTTTATTCAACAGAATAGAAAAATAGAGGCATAGAAAACTGTGATACCAGAGCAATAGTGGATTTTGCAGACAATGAATGACTAAAACTCTGCACAAAACATAACAGGCACACACACATATAGCACATGAATGTAAGTAATATACATTTATCATCATACAGCATATAAATGCATATATGTATGAAGTACTGACCTTCCATACTCCAGTAGAGTAGAATGCACCCGAGATTCCTCATCTAACAACTCAGAAACATCCTGTCGTTTGTACTGTCGGCGGGGCTGGTAACCAGTCTAGGAGACAACAATATCTGAGTTTCAGGTGAAGTTTATTGTTGAGGTCTGCAGTTTGAAAATAGATTGCTAGAGGGAGCTTCTCCCTGCATGAACGAGTGTTTCAGAAGAAACCTTGACTGTCCAGTGTACCCACCTTGACTGCAGCCAGTGTGGCCATGGACTGTTCCTTATGAGAGTCAAACTCCTGGTCTGCAGTTTGAAAATAGATTGCTAGAGGGAGCTTCTCCCTGATGGACGAGTGTTTTTAAGAAGAATCCCTGACTGTCCAGTGTACCCACCTTGACTGCGGCCAGTGTGGACATGGACTGTGTTCCTTATTATGAGTCGAACTCCTGGTCTGCAGTTTGAAAATAGATTGCTAGAGGGAGCTGCTCCCTGATGAACAAATGTTAGATTTGGTGGAAACATTTCTGAAGAAACCCAGTGTACTCACCTTGACCGTGGCCAGTGTGGACATGGACTGTTCCTTACGAGAATCGAACTCCTGGTCCTCTGGCGTGCGGTGGTTCTTGTTGAACTGAGAGACGGAGAAGGCTCTGATCTGATCTCCCATCTCCTCTCGTGTCTCTATGGCCCTCTTAACCAGCCACTGTGTACCAATACATGGAAATAAACTTTTAATAACTGGATACTACTGCTAGTACTTTAACATTCTTCTACATTTTCTGATTTACCCACACCAAGTTAATCTTTTTAGTTCTAAGGCCACACCAATTTGATTTGTTGGTTAGATTCTTTCAGAAAAAATATGAAGCAACACACTCACACACTCACTGTCTGGTTTACTGTAGCAACAGGGCAAAAATGAATAAAAATAAAACCAGGGTTAAGCCTCCTATGATAGCCCCAAATGCTACCATAGGACTATGAAGTCAACATCCCAGACCGGTTTACAATTCAAACAATGAGCTTTAAACTTTTTGTCAAACCAATGCATTGAAAGATAGAAAAACTTTTACAACTAGGAAGACAAGAAGCTTTCTTCAACAACTGGGGCCAAAATACATGTGTGAGCATCTTGGAGTTGATTCAGAACCTGAATCTTTTTTTTTAAATCAGAAAAATATGAAGCGGGCGAACCAAAAAATAAAAAAAACGTGTAGCATAAGGTTCTTAAAACATGTGGATGAACTGGAAGTTCTAGGGAGTGAATAACGTCAGATTATTGATGCACAACAGAACCAACAAATGCAAGTCAACAAACCTGCACCACAGGGTAGATGTGGATGAAGTCCAGACCCTGGATCTGATGTGGTTCTATCCTGTGAGGACACTTCATCTTGGGCAGCACTGCCACAATCTTCTCTGTTAGAGCACTAGGGAAACATATGGATCATTTCTGAATGTTTTTCACACTAAAAGCATGATAGAACTTGCTTAGGGTTAAGAAAGCCCATCAACAAATTTTTGCCAAAATGAATAATATTGGAGTTCCGGTTGAGAGATACAGGGGAGGAAGAAATTTAAAATGGATGGAGAGCAAGATTTCTTGCTCGGATAACTGTTCACCCTGAACCAGGCGTCTGTCACCATAGTAACTATTGTTAGGGTACATCATGTTGCAATTACAGCAAGAGGGATTTAGGATCCTGTCACCATATATATGAATGTGTTTGAGTATGAACAGAGCAGACCATATGCAAAGGTAAACATTATGCATTTGCTTTGCAAATGTTACCTTTTTAGGTCCAACTTACATTTTCTGACCAATCGTTGAGTTCTCCTGGAACAGAAGGTCCACATCGAGGTCAAAGTTACAGGTCGTGATGCACCAGGTCATGCCCCCAACAACCTGGGTACAAAGGTCAAATGGCAAATGTCAAAAGCTCAACTATGTAACGTTATGTTTATTAGGAGGGGAATGAAAGCTATCTAATGACAATGCTCCTTCTGTACTTGGTGGCAGCGAGTTCCACTCTAAGATAGTTCTAGGAAAAATGAATTCCTTTAGTTCAAGTCCCTTACCTTGTCAAAGGGAGACAAGCCCTTGATCCTGGCCCTGAAGTACCCTGCTGCCAGTAACAGCTCAATGGTCTGGTCCAACTTCACCTGTTGTTCCTCATCCTCACGGGTTTCCACCTGTAAATAACAACAATAAACATCAACAACAACAATTGCACGGCACACATTTGTCAAATGACAAGACTATTTTTTCGTGAAATTTTCATTAGAAATCAACTGAGCTGCTCAGAGTTTATCATAAGAAATTTATTAAATCTTAATTTATATGCGACAGGACCAGTCCGGAAGGAAGCCTGCCCCCCCCCCCTCCAATAAAAAAAGCTTGTCTTTACACAAAATAGCACTGGACCTCCGTGAAACATAGTACTGACGGATTCCTGTGACCCTAATTTTATTTAATATTCACACAAACCTGGATTTCATTGCCTTCTTGGTCGTACTGAGGAGCTAGAACCTTGCTCCCCGCCCGGACTCTTCCTCCAAGTACTGTCGACATCTTCGTAGTCTTATGACTCCACCGCGAACAAACCTAAAACCATACTTATATCAAACCAGAAAATATACAAAGCAAATATATTGTACTAGAGAAAATATGTTGATAATTATGAGTCTTCATGTTTTTCTTTTTGCTGAAATAAGCTGTAATTTGTGATGATTTTGACTCAAAATCAGAAATTTGAGAGAAAAAAATGTGTAGCATTTGTATGCTGTATGTTTGGACAAGTTCATTAGTTGAGGGGGATGTAGATAACGTTAGAAAAATTGCACAAAAATCTCTCATTCTGCGGAAATTATTCATAACAATAAAGTTTGCGTCAATTGAGTTGAATATTATATAATTATTTCTGTTCATTTATTGTCGTTTCAACAATTTTTTGGGGTATTTTTGACCAAAGATTTCAGTGGTGGTGAGTGGAATGTGCAAGGGGAGTGTTTAGTGTCAAAGGTCGGTCCTTACGTAGAAAGCAGACGTCCCTTCCGGTTTCCAGTCATTAAAAGCAAAACCCCGCCGCAAAAAGGAGCACGTTTCTAACTTCTCTCACCAAACGACAAAGATATGACGACTATACGCAAGATTTGCTGTATCGGAGCTGGCTACGTCGGCGGGCCGACTTGTTCCGTGATCGCCTACAAATGTCCGGATATCCAGGTACGGAGCACATGTTTCTTCACTCAACATTTTTCAACTTTTTTATGTCTAGTAAATTATTACAAACAAGAGCTAAAAACGGTGGCCTATTTAGTCAATAGGCCTTTATTATTATGTGAAGACTAGTAGCTTACAAAACAAGCTAAAAACCTCACGAATTTGTACTTGAAAAGAAAACAGAGAAGTCGTTTTCATGTGTATGAAAATTTATTTTATAGTCCCGCTGTGCGTTTTAAATATCAACCGCAGCCACTAACGCATTTGCAGCAAAGCATTTGATCTGATTACGATTTAATTAAGTTAAGAAGTAAATATTTCGCGTTGTTGAATAGTAGAAAGGGCCTTCACACCAAAAGCGGACAAAGGTGACACTTTTCCCCACCCCTTTGTTATAACGTTACGTGATAATTAAGTTCCTGAATGACGTATGACCAAAGTCCCTCAGAAATGTCACACTTGATTGAATGGACGTCACCACATGTAGGCTTCCGTATACGCAAATTATGTCCTAATCTAATTATCACACTTAAACAATCTTTTGCTCTTTTGCTCTTTTCAAACTTGGCTTTACTTATTTTTTTTCCTTTCAAGATGCAAACAATTGGCAGTATTATGTTAATTTCATTGAAAAGTACAACGCTTTTAGTTACAACCAAGTTATAGTTTTGCTAGCGCCTGTCTTGCCTTGCCTTGCTCCTCTGACAGAACTTATTTGTTCACACCTCACTTGAAAACCTGTTTTTAATTCTTTCCACTCCAGGAGTTTGTCTAAGACCTATCTTGGGTTTCACCATATGGAAAGTCTGGCTGGATGTTTCTTGTTCAAACAAAATCCAAACCACAGCAATATTTTTGAACACTAGGCTAATGTTAATTGAAAAGCTTTCAAAACTGTGTTTTGTCCTTAACATTATAGTGAAAAACTAGTATTTTCATTGGTCAAAATTGATAACTTGATTTGTTGTGAAAGGCCAAACCATAAAGGGGGGCCCGTAAGCCATTTTCCGTAGAGCGTAATCGGCCATTTTAATTCTACGTAGAGCGTAGACGGACCGCTCTTCGCATTTTGCATAGAGCGTATTCGCCGTTTTAAGTCTACGTAATGCGTTGTAGCCACTTGGAATTTATCAGCGTAGAGCGTTGTCGGGACCCCCCCCCCCCCTTGCAGGCCCTCAGAAAGGTCTATCACCATAGCAATGGTGGTAATATTTGCTTCTATCTCCTAGGTGTGGTCAGAAAGTGAAAAGCTATGGAATGTCTGTGTGAGTCAGGTTTGGGTTAGGGCAGTCCCACCCAACAGAAACATTGCCTCTGTTATTTCCTGGCCTTGACTATAGTGAAACATCCTGTTTAACTGACAACTTCCTGCTGCATGATTGATTAATTGACATTGATTTGCTTGGTTATATCAAGGAGGTTTAAAATCATTGATTTTAAACCTCCTTGGTTATATTTGCTGGGACAGGTTAACTGAAAACCATTATTTGAAATCAATGTAAAAAAAATGCAGCTTATCCAAGAATCCATACCAAGTTAGAATCTAAACCATTTATAATTTCCAAGGAGATTTCATTGCTATGATAAAGAAAGTTTCAAAAATCTATGCTGTGATATATATAATTCTACTCTGGAATACACCAAAGACACACCTGGTAATACATTTGTAAATCTCTAAAATAGATGATGTTAATATAATATGTATCAAATAATATTATCAATTATCAAATATCAATTCCATAGATACCCAATCCTCATATTTTTCTCCTTAGGTTTTTCTGGCTACATACATGTAATGTTACTTAAACCTTACAGTTTTATAGAAAAAGATGGCACAGTTCTTTTGACTGACCTTCCTAACCAGTATTCAAATATGTACTAAACACAAGCCTGAATGGGCTTACTGTAGTGGAAAGGCTTATTTGTTTAGAATACAAACTGTAGTAACAAAAGTGACAGAAAAGTACACACCCCTTCTTCTTTCAGACCCAGCCAACTGATTCTTCGACATTTGGGCTTATCCATGCAATTTATTTATTGTTTACTGGTGCCCTCATTTAATTTTGATGTCAGAAGCTGCTGTCTAGATTGTGTGCCAGTATTGTAACCCGTTCAACAGGTCTACTGGTCAATGTGGGATTGCTTCTACTAGATGGATGCTACTGTTTTACATGTATTTGCAGCTTTTCAAACATCGTTTCTAAAGTTAATTGGTTAAATGTAGATGTACAAGTCACAGATACTGTCTATTGTTGACAAAGAGAGGTAGTTGTTGCTGCTATTAACAAGCAGAAAAGAAAAAAAGATTATAAGGGGGAAAATTAATGAAGCTGATAGTGTCAAGAATGATTTTGCACAGCAAAATGAAGAAATTATTGCCATTGAGCATCATTAAGTGTCAGCCTCCATAGAATATGTGGCCACAGTTTTGCCCAGACATGCCCCACAAACAACATATCTTGCTTAGAACTAAACCCTGGTAGTGCAGTGTTCGCTACAAAATTTTGGGGTAAAGATGACTCCCATTTTCCATTGGGAAATGTTAACTGAGAAGTCCCTTCCATATTTTGTATACTGTATGCCCTGGGACTTGTAAGTCCGGACCTGGACCTAAACCCCTGGAATTGAATCCGGAACTGGGTCTGAACGTGGGTTTAGGAACACAGCACTACTCTGAGGTGTATGATGATTTTCTTTTACGGTCTGTCCAACTTCAGGTAACTGTAGTGGACCTGAGCCAGTCCCGTATTGATGCCTGGAACTCGGACCAGCTGCCCATCTTTGAGCCAGGCCTGCAGGACCTGGTGGAAAACTGCAGGGGAAGGAACCTCTTCTTCTCAACAGATGTGGATAAAGCCATAAAGGTAATGACCTTAGGTCAAGGCAGGGCCTTGGAAAGGAGATCATGTTGTAGCAGAGTCAGTCTGTTTATAAAAAACACAACTCAAAAACGTAGGAATAGTCCTTGGTGTATAGCCTTCATCAACTGAGGACAAAGTACAAGTGCAGTAATGTTTTATACAAAATCTGGATGCAGATCAATCGTAAAATGTTGTTGTTTTTTTTCAGCAGAACCGCTAAACTTTAACATTTGTTAACATTTAGGACTATGCTGCATGCATGCATATGTAATTCTTGTACTAAATTCTCAGTTCGGAAGTTCGGTTGATAGTGCTAAGCCCTAGCCTATGCAACCCAAGCTCCGGGGGGCTCCCTAGTGGGCGGAAAGCAACCTTCTCTTGGCGGCTATGTAGGATGGCCGGCTATATTAAAATAACGCGTTAAAAAACTCTTCCCCACCGCCGCGGGGCCTGCAAAGGAGGCTAGGGGCTCCCTACATAGTCCGCCACCGGGGGCCGGCTGGATGTTGGGCGGCCGGCAAAAGCGATTTAATCAGGCTAGCTAAGCCCTATATCAGTTGATTAATTTTTTCATGTCTTTTTAAGACAGCTGTTCAAATTATATCAGCCAACTTTGTCCACTGACATTTGTGATTTTTAATATCTGTTCGGGAACGTTATGAGGTTGACAGTTAGTAGCTGTGTAGCCTGGTTACCAAAACTATTTTGGCTCCCAAGTTTTCATGCTCTCCCTGTTTGAAAAGTGGATAGCAACGCGGAAGCTAAAATAGCTTTGGTAACCAGGCTAGTAGCTGTGTAATACCTGTCTCATGCCCGTAGCCAGGGGGGTTCCGAACCCCCCCACAAGGCTAAAAGGTCCACTTTTTGGTCCACTTTTTATGTAAAGGTCCATTTTTGGTCCACTTTTTATGTAAAGGTCCACTTTTGGTCCACTTTTATGTAAAGGTCCAAGATTTTTCTTGAAAAGATGGACTGGAATCGTAGAAAAACTGCTCCCTTTGTCATTGAATAAAAATTTATCTCTGATTTTTTCTTGAAAATCCTCTCAAAAACGCACGAAATGCCATTTTAGAAGGTTCATTTTTCAAAATTTCCGGGGAGCATGCCCCCGGACCCCCCTACGGAACCTCGTGCCTTCGGCGCTCGCCTCGCGCCTACGGCGCTCGAGGTCCCCTCTAGCAGTGGGAAGAACCCCCCATTCAAAATCCTGGCTACGGGCATGTGTCTTAGAGAGCCAGTCACGATGTAGGTCCCTATCTTGAGACTTCCCACATGTATAAACCAGCCGGTTACATGATCCCACCTACATGTAATCTGTGCTTACAGGAGGCTGATCTTATCTTCATCTGTGTGAACACACCAACCAAGACATTTGGTGTGGGGAAGGGCAGAGCAGCAGACCTCAAGTACATCGAATCAGCTGCTAGGAAGATTGCAGATGTAGCAACAGGTAATACTTTTGGACTCACTCTTAAATTTCTTTGATATGACCAAAGAAAATTGGTAGATTTTGTACCCCTGGTGTGTTTCCTTGGTACTGAAATGGACATCGCTTAAATGAACTACTGTGTAAGTTTTGTACTCACTCTACACTCAGTTTTTGTACTATACTCAGTTTTTTGTACTACACTCTACACTCAGTTTTTGTACATTGTACTATACTCAGTTTTTTGTACTACACTCTACACTCAGTTTTTGTACTATACTCAGTTTTTTGTACTACACTCTACACTCAGTTTTTGTAAAACTGTTTTGTACTCACTCTACAGTCAGTTTTTGTACTACACTCTATGCTCAGTTTTTGTAAAACTTTGTTTTGTACTCTCACTCTTAACTCCAGTCTGTATCAGGAACAGGTTTGCTTGCTACTGATACTACTTTTTCTACAAAAAGAAAGAAACAAGCAGGCCATGTATGAACGTAATGATTGTGTAGATATTTCAAGTAAAGAACTGACAGGATTTGCTGAAACACTAGCCATGAAATGATGCTTATATACAAATACCTTTCTTGTGATTTAGATAATAGCTGGCAATGTGTTGCAGTTCTGTATAAATCAGCTAGGAGGCATCCCTGTGCCACACACAGTATTGCAAAACATCATACATATAGTACTAGTAACAGAGAGCTGTGTTTGTGTTTGTAAATGCCTTCAGGTACCAAGATGGTAGTAGAGAAGAGCACAGTGCCAGTCCGTGCTGCAGAGAGCATCAGCAGGATTCTTGCTGCAAACACAAGGGAAGATATGAACATTCAGGTAAGCATTATATTGGAATGCAACCTATTTTTAGGTGATCCTGTTTCTTGTTTGAATAATGGTATTGTGTAGACTGATTCAATCTGTGAAAACCAGAAAGGTTGACCCTTTTTTTGTTTAATTTTTTTGCTAGGTGATGTCCAACCCAGAGTTCCTTGCAGAAGGCACAGCGGTGAAGGATCTACTTAATCCAGACCGAGTGCTGATTGGTGGAGAGGACACAGAGGAGGGGCACAAGGCAGTTCAGGTAGGTCTCTGATTGGTGCATGCTGTTTGATTGACAAGTTTTAACAAAGGTCAATCAACAAATCTTTGCCAGATTGGGCCCAAGAATAACCAAATTCATGTCTAAGAGAAGAAAAAGGATACTCTTCCTTTTAGCTTTATGTTTCTGTATCACATTTAAAGCAATATGTAAGATTCACAATTTTTGTACTGTAATGTTGTATGATGTTCAGATCTAATAATGTACTTGTACATGGTGTCAGAAGTGGGATTTTGATGAATGAATTGACGTACAGTAGTGTGAGGGTTAACAATGACATGCTTCCTCCCAGGCCCTTGCAGATGTGTACGCCAACTGGGTTCCACGTGAAAAGATCCTCACCACCAACACGTGGTCCTCAGAACTCTCCAAGCTGGCAGCCAACGCCTTCCTGGCTCAGCGAATCAGCAGCATCAACTCTATCTCCGCAGTGTGTGAGGCTACGGGCGCAAATGTCTCGGAGGTGGCACATGCCATAGGTGGGGGATGACTGTGTTCAACAGATTTAAAAGCTTTGTTTGTTCTGTCAATGAGGTTGTCCTTACAGTACTTGGTTGTTTATTGATCTATTAACCTTCTCCCTGCTGCCTAATGTGGTAACCAATATAAATTTGGGGGGGGGGGCAAAAACAAAATGATCCAGTTTTAAAAGATTGATCTGTTATTAAAACATTATGAATCATTGTGTACACTTAACTTTTGTGCTGGAAAGATTATGACTAACTCATGGCTTTTCCCTCTCAGGCATGGACAGTAGGATAGGAAACAAGTTCCTGAAGGCCAGTGTGGGGTTTGGTGGGAGCTGCTTCCAGAAGGACGTTTTAAACCTGGTGTACTTGTGTGAGGCACTCAACCTACCTGAGGTGGCAGCATACTGGCAGGAGGTAGGAGGATAAACATGGGGGTTTTGTAGATACTAGTAACCTAGGAAGGTAGACAAGGGGTTTGCTGGAAGCTGTTTCCAGAAGGACGTATTGAACCTGGAGGATAAACATGGGGGTTTTGCAAAATCCTAGGAGGGTGGACAACCTAGGAGGGTAGACATGGGGCTTGGTGGGAGCCAGATGTAATGCCATAGGTTAAGAAGAATATACTTTATTATGTATCAACCTTCCTCTCACTAAAGAAGAAAAGAATTTAAATAATAATAAATAATAATAAATAATAATACCTTCCACACAGGTGATCAACATGAATGACTACCAAAGGAGGCGTTTCACCAACAGAATCATCGAGTGCCTCTTCAACACTGTCACTGGCAAGAAAATTGCCATTCTGGGTTTCGCCTTCAAAAAAGACACAGGTAGACATTTTTTATCTTACCAATTGTGAAGAATACATAACATGGACTTAAATGCACCCTCATATACATGTTCATAGTAAAATCTTTCTAGAAGGAATTACTTGTTTTTCTAAGTAGGAGAGGAGGTCCAAAAGTTTGTAGCATTTAAAAAAAAAACAATTTTGGATCATCAATATGAATAACCCATATAGTATGTTTCAGGCAAGCAAAATTTTTGGTCATGCATTGTGAAAGTGCACCATGTACCATTAACTTCTCTTCCATCTAATAAAAATCTTGCGATTCATATTCACAAAGAAGGAAACCCCAGGTAAACTAGGTGTGGTAAGATTTCATGTTTTTATTGTTTGCTAACAGGTGATACAAGAGAGTCATCTTCTATCTATGTGTGCAAGTACCTGATGGACGAGGGAGCTCACTTACACATCTACGATCCACAGGTAGGGACATTGTCCTGCCAGTTTATATGTTTCAACTCTGCTAATTCAAGCTGACATTTCCACTGTTGGGGGAGTGGCTACCAACCAGCTGTCAGCCAATCAGATTGCCAAAATCTTGTCTTCAGGTAGCTGATTGGCTTGTTCCAAATAAGGCAATCTCATTGACCGTAAACAAGACAACACTTAGGACAGCTTGGTCATTTTTCAGCATCCAAACTTAAATTAATAGTGACTAGATTTAATATCTGTCAGATATGTGGGTATAGGTTGCCTTGATCCAAATGTCTAGTTCTCTGTGCAGTAGATAGTATAGCTAGGTCTGGTTTTTCTGTTGTCCTGACTTTAGTTGGCCTACAACTTGACTTCATATGGTTCATGTAGTTTTATTTTGTTTTGCATGCAAAACATTTATTTTTTTTCATGTTCTTTTTATTTGTTGCTAACAAGGCTTACATCAAGGTATGTCTGAACAGAAGGCTTGCAATAAAGTTCTACATATGCCAGATTTTCTCTGAACTATCGTAATGAACTAGATTGGAATGGGAACTATTGCAGAGAGTTAATTGTCATGTACAAAATATACATGTACATGTATATTTTGCGGGAAGAAGGTTCAAATGCTTCATTGGCTTATGTTCTTTAAATCACAATCACAACAAATACACTAATGTATGCATGATCACTAAATGTTTTTCTTACATACAGGTGAAGAAAGAACAGATCCTCTACGATCTGAAGCAGCCAATCATATCCGACGACCCAGACCGCGTGGAGAAGTTGGTTACCATAGAGACCGACCCGTACAAGGCTCTGGAAGGGACGCACGCGCTCGTGGTGTGCACGGAGTGGGACGAGTTTGTGGCGTACGATTACCAGCGTATCTATCGCAGTATGCTGAAACCAGCGTTCGTTTTCGATGGTCGTATGATCCTGGATCACGCTGCTTTGACAGAAATGGGCTTCCAGGTGGAAGTCATTGGAAAGAAAATAAAAAAGCCCTTCTCAAATGGTAATCTCAATGGGAACGAATGCTAAAGGAAAAGAGAACAGCAATTTCAATAGATAGCTCACAAACATTGTATCACCAACATACTGCTATACACTATGTACAGAAAGTTGAAAATATTTTTGTAAACTGGGTTCACAGGGTTTTTATAAAGCACACATATAGGTAACATCTTTGCAACAGTATTTTTCAAATCCATGTTCCATTGATTTGTTGGGAAGTATTTACCTTTGGATCAGTAAAACTTCCAAAACTTGAAAAACTATAAGAATTAAAAAGTAGAGTAAGTCCGTACATGATTCTCACTATGAATTAAGAAGTTGTTATTAAAGTACAGGTAATAGCTATGAATCAAAATGGTCATAAATATTCATGACCATTGCTACTCATGATCATGATAAGTTGAATTGTTACCGTAAAAGGACCAAAGCTCTTATTTTCTAAACATTCCAATTGAATGAAGGCACTCAGTATAGGTGTACTCGACTAGTTTTTCTGACAGCTCAATAGAGTAAGATTCTATATTATTACGCCACTGAATTCTTGCGAAAGCCCTGTTGTTCATAGCCTGGAGTACAGCCTTGTTAGTTTTAGTCCGCTCCCCAAAATTGCAGAGTCCACATGACTGTGCGGCAGCCATGTTGATGATGATATTAGACCTCGCCTCTAAGGACCCTGTTCCAAATAGCCAATCACGGCGCTCAAAGTTAAACATATTTTCAGCAAAGACGCCTGCTGTAATGGTACCCAGTCTTGTTGGCGGGATAGCGGATCTTGGGGAGCAGACTAAAGCTAACAAGGCTGGACTCCAGGCTATGTCAAGATAAGAATGCCTACTCACAGGGTTAAAGACAGTCAAATAATGAGGTTACATTTTACAAACACTTTACAAAGCAATACAATTTGTATCTCTTTTTAGATACTATAGGTACAGTGTCAACATCTGCTATTTTATTTGCTTCGACAGCTATGACTCACAAGCTGCTACATGTAGATATCTATTTACAGTGTAGTAGACATACTTTATATTTACTTATTTTATATATTTTATTTTTCCTATATTTTATTCTGGTGTAGGTGCATACTAATATATTATTTTATTGCACAATTGTGCAAGAAACATAAGCTTAAAGTAACATTTTGCAAAGTATTTTTTGCATCGTATTTATGCATAAACCTATATTTTTTGTTTATGTCATTTCCTTTGAAATTTATCATTTATTTAGCATCATAATTTCAAATACAGGTAGGGAAAACCTAGCTAATGTTTTCCATGCAAAATTTTCATTTTAAATCTTGTGAAAGAATGTGCCATTTCAACTGACTAACAAACTATAGAAAAGTAAAAAAAGTCTATCAAATGGACCATGAAATTTTATTTTGCTGGTTTTGTATGATATGAATTCTTCTGGTATACTGTATTCTAGTCCAATAAAATGTAGCATAGCATTCGGAGTAGTAAGCTGCGCAAATGGTGCTTTGAATGTAGAATAGTATGTTTAATTCATTATTACAGTTGAGATAATAAAAGGAACATACAGTCATCCAGATTTCAGTTTGTATCCATATTGTGTTATTCCCACCTCAGTTAATGCCCAGTGAAAAACTTTTCTATGTCAAGGATAGAAAAATATAAAAGCAATGATAAAAGCCCTATATTTGTATTAAAATGCTTTGTTAAAATTCTATATAGCTGCATTATTAATACTAGTGTGTGTTAGAGAGGTATGTATACATCTTAGCCTTTGTCCTGCTGGCATTCCTGGCACAATATTTTTCAATAATTTCATGTCTTAATTAGATCATAGACCCCCAAATTTTTTTGCCCTGCAGTGGCATAGTTACTTCCGCATTCGTTTCGCTGCGGTGTGATGCGTTGCATGAGAAATACCCCCAAATCGTACCTATACAGGGTGTTATATAGATAGATGGTACTGTATTTGCAGAACGACATATGTTGCGCTCAGCAGGACAAGGGTTAGGTATGTAATACTCAAGTAAGGGAGAATGTTATATAGCATTAAAGTACATGTAAATCAATTTTAGAAACATGCCTTTTGCAATTATCACCTTTGTATGAGTAGGTTCTTTCTGTCAGCGATTTGCTGGTAGTTTGAATCAGATTCAATATTGCTGCGTAGGCAAATAATGGTAAAAAATCCATGTACACTGTACTTATGTTTGCAATAAATCACTTCTTTTCACATGTTTGAAGGGCTGCTGTGTGGTGAAGTTTTGTCGAAAATCACTTAATTAAACACATTAGCACCAAGCTTTTGTGCAAAATAATAAGAATTCAACACATGTTCTTCTTCTTAGCTTGGCTTCGTTGTCCGAAGATTCAACACATGTATTAAGTTACCAAATAACAATTCTTCATATCTAAACAATTTGCATAAAATAAGATTGCCATATACTCACATATAGGAATGTGTCTTGTGTGTATATTCATGCGTGTATGTGTATACACGTGTGTGTGGTGCGTGCCTTAGGCAATCGTTTCTGCAGTTATTTAAGAAGTCGACATTTAAAAGTTCGAAATTTCGCGCCAAAACCGTCCCCACCCCTCCGGCCCACGTGGCTCCGCCCCCACCCGGAAGTGATCCCCGGTCTGGCCATGGCGTGATGTCATCGCGCCGCGCGCTGATTGGTCAGCCGGCATCACACCAGCCTGACGCGCCGCCGGGCCGCAATGTTTACGTGCAACCCCGTGTGATGTCCACACTCAACTGCGGCATTTCCCAACTTTCTAGCCCGCTTTCTTCCAACCTAGGACCCGTGAGGTAAGTCTTAAAACTCCCTGAAGTAGAGACTTTGTAGCTTTACGTACTAACGTCCATAGAACGTCACTGGGGCGCCTTACTGTATAGGTAAGAGATATTTTCAGTGGGATAACTGTGTCCACCATTTTAGTTTCTGTTCTCCAGATGATATTTTGAAGACGAAAGTCTGACGTTCAAGACGGTTACGTAACTTCTTACGTGTGTGTTATTCAGTCGTCCAGGCGTGAAGATCCTTCGTAGACAAACTTAATTCTTAGAGAAGTAGTCATGTGATGAAGGGCTTAGTGCAATGTGCGATTTTTAAAAAAGATTATGGAAATTTTTGGTGGTAAGATTCTTGCTTTGTCTTGGCCTGACCTCAACTCAAGCTTGTTTTTCTCTTACAAGGATCCAGGACATTATATAATGTATATTATGTAATGTTCTTGCAAGGATATGTAATAGTCTTGATGGTTACAGTAGAGTAAAAGTTCAGGGGATATAAGGAAGCATAATTTGAGAGGGTATTTTGTGTAGGTATTTTCTTATTTGCCATCAACACCAGCTGATCAACACCAGGGCTGTAGATTCCAAGTTTTCATGATTTTAAGTCACCAAATGATCAAACATTGACGTGAATCTGAACCAAGTGAAACCTGCACCTAGAGATGCTGACATCCAGCAAGATGATAGGCATTAAGCAAGGACAACAACGACAACATTTCCTATAATTGTTTAGCTGTGTAGAATTTCAAAAGTTTTAGCGCATATTTGTGGTCGTATATGCATTTATGCAACATTGACGTTACCATTGAATGTGGAAAGGATGGATGTAGTAGCCTTTTTTTGTGGTTAAGAGTAGATGTACATTTTATGTTCTGAACTGGAGTGCCCCTAGTCTTACCCTTATAGTGTCATTGTTCGATCATTCAAAGTCCTTGGGTTGATAGTAGATACGCAATATTATTTTTTTATAGTAATATACTCAGTGTGTAGTAGCCTGGGGTACCAAACCCATAGCACACTGGACACAAAATATCTCAGGGAGCCTGGCTCGCTGAGATATTTTGTGTCCAGTGTGCTATGGGTCTGGAACCCAGGCTAAGTGTGTAGCCCTATCACGGTGTTGATAATAGTGACTGCTATCCCTTTGAAGTCATTATCAACCTTGTCGTTCTGATTGTCACGTATAGGTGCAAGAAGTTTCAACTGAAGTTTCAAAGATGTAAGAGACTAGTCTAGCATTCTCCTTATGGTGTCATTGTTCGTTAAGTCAAGACCCAATCTTAACGTCTGGTCCTACCCCTATGCTAAGGTGTCATTGTCCGATCAGTCAAGATTTCACACGTGACAGCTAAACACGTGAGCACAGTATAGTACTGTTAGCTATGCCTATGGCTGTCCCATGACCCAGTAACAGTTCACTTGTCAACAGTTTATTTACCTCCACAAATAACTAAGGATGTGTAAAGGTCTATGCTGATATATAAACCCCACAGTATCACCCCACATCACATGATAACAACAGGCTACTTAGGGACAAGGTTCACCAACTGTTCTCTTGTGTGACACCCTCTTCTCAAAAACTTCAATATAACTTTTACAAGTGCCTTTTTGCATATTTTCTCTCCAATTCTCTCAAAGCAGAGGTTTGGGTTTTGGTTTGTTTTTGGCGTGTTTTAGGCTTTTTTATCGGGCTTTCTTTTTTTTGCACTTTTTTTTTAATGCCAACACAAGGTGTAAAAAAGAAAGCCCGATAAAAAAGCCTAAAACACGCCAAAAATAGACCAAAACCCAATTGCAAACCTCTACTTGGAAAGTAGTTTTCAAAGACTTTCAAAGAAATTTTCCATGAAAGCTGAACAATTTGGAAACTGCTTAGAATAGAAATACATGTATACTTTCATAACCCTTTCTTTCTTCAAAAAACTTGTTTTATCTCTGTGGGAATTGTTCAATTTGCATATCTTATGCAGATATTTTACACACACAGATTTTCTGTTTTTTCAGCAGCAGAACTCTGAAACATATGGACTTTGGCAGTCTAGATTTGACAAGATGGGTTCTGCCCTTTTTTACACAAGGGTTCATTTAAAGTTTAAATCCACAACTGTTTGTTTTAGGTAGTTGTTGGACTTTGATGATGACGACGCAAGTTGTACCTGGACTTTGACATGGCCAAGGTTTCACCTGGTATTTTTTTGCCCTGCCTGGTAACCGGTGAGCTGCTGAAATCACATGACCTTGACTGACCAATCAGCTGGCTCCCTTCTCTCACCATCACCTTGTTGTCATGGTAACAGATGGTATGTTTGGTCCATTTGATTGGCTGATTTGACTTTTCCAAGGTTTACAGGGTCTATGCTGCCCTTGAAGCATGGTACCATATATGACCTCATACTGCCAACCAATCAGAACACAGAAACATCTATGATCAAATTAGATGACATAAGTTGCCCTTAAAAGTGAATTTGCGGGCAAGTTAGTTAGACAAGGACTGCTTTTAGGTGCCTAACAAGGTATGGTCTTCTCTTCTTGTTGGTGAAAACTTTTGAAAGGATTTTGACAGAGTAGACGTTTAGAAGTTCAGTCTAACTTTTGTTTGAAAACTTGTTGTTAAGTTGTTAACATGTTGTTGACAGGTATTCTTTTCTAGGGACAGGCTTTAGCTAGAAAATGTGATTATATCATAATAACGTTACATGTCTATGTGTATGTATACATTAAAGGCCATGTAGTGCAATTAGAGTCAGATAGTTGTAACCCTATCTAAGAATAAGAATCTTTAACTAAAGATATTTCAGACAATAGTTAGGAGTATCATAATCAGTAGTGATGCCAGTATTGGTCAGCACATACAGTAACTTTGCTACTGTACATGTACAGTACCTCAAATTTAAGAGAACGTATGCTATTTCAGTTAAAAGCCACGTCAGTGCACTATGTACATATAGGTCACAGTGACCAAAGTCACATGTTCCCACCAACTGCCTAAACCTGTTTGTCTCAAAATGGGGGCCATTTCTGATAAGCAGGAGTCACCCCATATCACCTAGCAACTTGTTATCTACATGAAATGCTACCTTGTCAAGTTGTCATGTAATGTTTTATATAACATTGTATGACAAAAAGTTTTAACTGACATTTACTTGTTAGATTCTTGATTTGTTACGTTGCTTTTCACATAAATTGACGACATTTTTCAGACATTTTGTTGTATTATAATTTATATGCTATGCCAACAGTTGCAGATTTACAGATAAGCATCCCTTTATACAGGTCACAATGACCTAAGTCACATGTTTTTGCCATACCTGTTTGTTTAATGCGACTTATTGTTTGTCTCGAAATTAGGGCCACTTGAAATGTGATAAACAAGAGTCACGCCATATTCCCTAATTCAATTGGTTGTGCAATTGGTTGGTTGCCTGGTTGGTTAATTGGTTGGTTGTTTGTTTGGCAAGTTGGCTTGTTGGGAAGTTAGTTGGTTTACAGGTTAATTTATGAGGAGGTTTAAATGAATGTTTTATTGTTCATAGTGGCCAGGTGTGAATGCGCTTAGATATGTTTTTTTTTCAGTTAAATTATTACAGAAAAAGTGCAGTGTCTCCTTTTGTTATTTCTTGTCCCAGGTTTTCAAGAGTGCTAGTATTCATGCATGTTGAGTTACTGTGTTACTGTGAGATGCAATGGCCAAGTAGGTAGAGTGCTCGCCCTGCATTTGGTAGGCTGTGAGTTCGATCCCCAGCCAAGTCATACCAAAGACTTTAAAAATGGTACACACACCACTACCAGTGGACTAGCCCCCTGCTGTAGTGATTGCACAACTGTGTGGCCCAAGGGCTACTGAACCGGAGATGGGTGCCGCCTTATGCACCATGTGGTGCGGGAAGGACGTTAATTTTAACTGAGTTACTGTAGTCTTGATGTAAACTAGCGATGTTCGTATGCCATCCAGAGACTTCCACATATGGTAGACAACTGTGTAACATCACTAATACTGGTATCTCAGTGTCTTAGACAGCTAGGGTCAAGAGTTTCCAACCTTAGCTACCAGTGCTAGACATGTCTGGCACCAATTGAGTTTTGGCATGCTATCGTTGGCTGCCAACGTAGCACAATCAGGTTTGAAACCAGATGTCTCTAGTGTTTACCAGTACTTAACGGTTTTATAAAGGTACCTTACCTTATAGACTCCGGAAATGAATTCAATTATTGTAATGTAAGGTATACTATTCTGTTCATTTTTCATCTTCCTATAGCTAGATTTTGGTGTTAATGATTTAGAAAAAGAAGTATTATAGTTACCTGTTGTTTAAAATTAATTTCAAGTACTCTTTGTTGAAGAAATACTATCCCATGACAGTTAGAATTCCAAGACTTTCTCTTCTACAGCAAGTATGTTTGATATGATAATGTAACATCTTGTTTTATTGATTTTGGTATGTTTGGTATGGCTTCTGTTTCTTATGTCAAAACAGAACATTTTTCAATTTAGGAATTTTCTTAAAGTCTGTCTTTTCCTATTACAATGACATTATGTAATTCTTCTTTTTCCAGGTTTGCAGACATCATAGCTGCTGACACGCCCTTTGCTAGATCCTTCTAGCCCTGGTTCCTTCTGCCAAGTGTATATATAATAACAACTGGCCAAGATGGTGGCTGCTCGGGTACTGAAAGGGTTGCACATACTGATGCGAGGATCTGTGCTCTTCATGGTGGGAGGACTTCTGACCATAGTGCTCAACTTACTTCAGGTATGTGTACAGTTTTCTACCCACATATTTTCCTTCCATACATTGCAATGCATCTAATTATAAATATAATAATAATGGTATGTATTGCAACAGATAAAAATCTGTCAATTCCAAACAAGCAAAAGAACATGCATTTTATGGAAACTAAATTTTATGGAAATTTTTTCTGAATATAAGATTTACTTTTGTTTTATGTTTGAGAACATACTAACATGAACATATACGTACATTTGAAGACACTTACCAAATACATTCCTATGTAGGTTCAAAGAAAGGTGACCCTGTTCCCCCCTGAGGTAATGATTACAATGTTCCAGTCTGCCTGGTGGGTACCGCCAGCCTGTGGAGCAGGAGCAGGTAAGGAACATTCTATTGAAAAATAGGGGTGTTCTTTGTTATGTCTCTTTTTTTCAAAATTACCGATACAAATCACCAGGCAAATATTCAAGCGTGTTGAGAACTCTGAAAACTTGTTTGCTACTTATCAAACTAAAACTAGTGATCTTGCCAATCTTGGTTAAATTTTTGTAAGAAATATTCTGCAACATTTAGCAATTTTGAATCATCCAGTACAATAACAGTTAACAAACACTTGGTGTTTTTTTTTTAATTTTTCCAGCCATCATCGGTCTGATGTACCCGTGTTTGGATAACAAGTTGGGAGAGCCCCACAGGTTCCAGAGGGAGTGGTCCAGTGTCATGAGATGTGTTGCCGTCTTTGTAGGGATCAACCACGCTAGTGCTGTATCCTTTTTCAAAAGAGATGTACTTTATCAAATGTACATTGTAAATTTTTGCAGTGAAGAGGTTTCCATGAAAACTACTGCAAACATTTTATGTGGTAAAATGTTCCCAGAGGTTTCATTTTGCTGGTACATGTAAGATCTCCACTGCAAATTCATGACACCACAAGTATCCATATCTATTGTATGACTACTGTACTAATTGTTTCATCCTTCAAGCTAAAACAGTGGATAAATTTATGGTCCTAAAATCTTAAAAAATCTATTTAAACCTTGAGTAAAGGGACTATTTTCACACAACCAAGTCTCTTATTCAGCCGACGTTTCGGTGACCGTCTGTCACCTTCCTCAGGGCAATTCTGACTGGTTCACATTGCATTGCAGCATAGGTGTGGCTGCCATAGATGCATTCCCAAATGTACAATATTTACATATCTACATAAAATACATAAACCTTGCTAACTACAGGTTACATGTTCAGCAGATATAGTGAAGTAATTTAATTTTTACGGCTAAGATTAGAAACCACGTTAAGCTAAATGTTAGAAATTTTGGCGAAAAAAGGAAAGATCCTTGACTCTACTGCCAGAAAATCAATTTTGACAATAACATGCAGTTGTCGCTGACGCTGGCGGCCATGTCTATTGGGATGTGGTGGCTGTTCGACAGGTCACGGAGCGGGTTTGGACTGGGAGTTCTCATCGCTGTACTGGCTACATTTGTTACACAACTCTTGGTCTACAATGATGTCTATAGGTAAGAGCAAATTAAAAACGCTTTCAGTATAACATGAACAATTGCATTTACAATGTACTGTGTAAAAGAAGTGAATACGTTTTTCACTGATATTTTTGTGAATATGAAATTAAGTGATGTGAAAAACAGTTTTTGATGATTACATTCAAAACAAATCAAAAGTTTCTTCAATTATTATACAAGTGTAAATCCCAACGATATTAGACACTGTACAAAACTGTAACATTAATTAGTATGTTGTTTTGTTTGAAATTTTTGAAGATCTTAATAATTGGCAATGAAAATAATAAAAATATATGACTTTGTTTCTCCAGATATACAGAACCAGACTTCTTGTACGTTCGCTCCTGGCTACCTTGTATCTTCTTTTCCGGAGGGGTCACAATGGGCAACATAGGCAGACAACTGGCATTGGTGAGTTCAGTCACACTGTAAATCAGTGATTTCTTCAACTGAGACATTCCCTACTTGTGCCAAAAATACTTACTGACTAAATCACTCTTCACAAACAAATGGAGTAGCCCAAAGGTTCTGTCTCCTTGAAAATGATCTTTCAGGACTGATTTTTTTTCAAATTTATGGTTGGCCGAGTTATCACTAGAATCAATTGTTATACCTTTGTGGGGTCGTGTGGCGTAGCAGCAGAGTGCGCGACTCGGAACTTTGAGTCCCGGGTTCGAGTCCTGGCATGCCACCGATCTTGTGCCCTTGGAAAAGGCACTTTACACGGCTTTCCTCACTTAGCTCAGGTGTAAATGAGTATTGCCCTGTCATGTATTTGTCCCCTGTGTTGGTGGCGGCATTGATATAAGTTGAAAAAACTTGAGTGTGTCGTCACCACGTCTGGTGATTACATGTTGGAATAAAAAAAAAATTGTTATCCAGAAAAAATTATTTCCAGCACTGGTCAGGAAAAATTATACGATTTCCCTCAATATTTCATTTGCACGGCAGTTTCCTTTCCAAGTAGACACTCAGAACTATTCTCTCACCACCAGTTCCTATTTTGAGAGAACAATTTTTAGGACATCTGAAGCTCCTTATGGCAAGGGTGTATCTGTGTCTGACCTTCACATATTTGGGAGAGTTACATGGAAGAACTGTTTAACCTTTAACATGCTAAAGGTCAGCTTTTCAACTTGGCGTTTGTGTATGTAAATTTCTGCAGGGTGCATGTTGTTAACTTGTTAAGTCCAGATAAAAGTAGACAATTCACAAAATCCATTTAAAATGCTTAAAAATCGCTATAGAATTTAAGAATATTGAAATTATGTGGTACTATGCTATGCACAGCAGAATTGAATGTTGTTGGCATTGACAGGCATTGGCTGAACCAAATGCAAAATGGAGTTCCTGTTTTAAAACTTAAAACTACTTGTGGTACCATGAAAAATGAGTCAGCAGTCTTTATAAAGATGTTCACGTGCAGGAAAGCATGTGATACCTGTAATGTGATCTTCTAGCTGTCTGCTTGCTGCCTTGTTTGGTGTGACAAGCTAGCTAGCCCATCAAAGATAGGATACAGAAAAAAACGTGTTATACGAGGAATGTGAAAAATAAAAGTGCTTCAAGTACTAGTTTTTTTAGACAAATGCCCAGTAGACCAAAGCATCAAGATTCAGCAAAATTTTGTCTGTAAAATTGTCTCAAGAGTTTCCATGATTATGACTTACATGTACAGTGTTAAATCCTCTTTCCAAAGCTCAACTTCAAGGCTAGTCAGCATAGAGAAACGATGGCATTGTTAGGATTTCTTATGACCGTCAGTTTTGCAGTTTTGCATAATTTAATGCCATTTTTCCTTCTGCATAATTTAATGCCATGTTTCCTTCTGCATAATTTAATGCCATGTTTCCTTCTTGCAGTATGATCCAACCATCAAGGAGAAGGTGGAATGAAGGACAACCAAGACATCAAAAATCAAGTTTTCAGCCATGAGCTCTTCCATTTTAAGTGAAAAAAGGTTTTTATTTAGACACAAACTGTGTTACCACAAATTTCAGGGATCCATAGAGTAGGCCAGTAAAGAGTATTAATTATGGAACATTGATGCTCAGGAAGCACCAATATACATTACAGAAAGGTTCAAAGGCTGCCATATATTAGTAGGGGATGCAGTGTCCTGTTAAAATAGATCTGTCATTCTTCCGGTAGTAGTGTTTCAGTGTTTCAGTTTTTCCAAGACTTATTTTACCTTGCTTTCGGTTTTTCCATGCATCCACATTGTAAAGGCACAAAATTTGAAGTCGTAGACTTCTTCTAATAGTGCACCCTTTTATAAAAAGCTGTACATTGCTGTGTAGCAAGAGCCAACATGTATATTTGACTGTACAAAACCTTAGAAGTTTATCACACAAACAAAAAAGTAAGTTTAAAAGTAAGTTAAGATTATGGATTCTAAGAATACATATCAAATTAAATTTTATCATGTATTGAAAGTAGTATGTGAGCCATCAGGCATATTGTTTTCAGCTGAAAGGGAACTTTGCAAAACATTTCAGGTTTGTTTTCAATGATAATCGTGATTGTCAGACTAAGGTACACATGTGTCTATTGAGTTTTAAATTTGCTGCTCAAACTAGCGAGACCATCCATGCAAAAAGCAGTTGGTCTCTTATCCTTTGTTGTGTACTAAAATGGTTGACAAAATTCCTGATTTGTTTAGAATGTAGTAGTTATTTACGACTTTTAATCACAAATGTTTTGTGTTTTTTTTGGCTTGCTTTGGATCGACATCCAAGTCATTTTTTAAGCAGCAAAGGAAACAAAAGACGTTATGAGCCGTTACTAGTATAGTTATGTTGGGTTTAATTTGGTTTAACTGAAAATTAGAATCATCTGTTGCATCTACATCATACAGCTAAATTATAGTATGTATTGAATCTTCTGTCATTGAAGTATTTTATTGTTTTTGGTTCAGTTTTTATTAAATAGAGCATCACATGACACATTTATGAAAATGGTGCATGTTCTTTGCTGTATTCTGTTCTTACAGAAAAAAGGTTACAATTGTGAAAAAGTCCAACATTTGGATAGGCTTAAATTAATGGAAGCACATGTATAGATAAGTCTACTTTTTTGTAGATGAAATTTGGACAAGACAGTTGATTTTTCTGCTTGGAATCTGTATATGTTTGACATTGTACAATTTATAGCAAGCTAGCAAAAATGTTTGTATTTGTACATACATGTGAAGAAAATAAAACTGTACACGTATATGAAACTGTCATGGCAGTCTTTTTGTCCCTTTCACTTCCAAGTGATTTATAATACTACACGTTTACACAGCCTCTACCAGGCTTCTGAAGTGGCTGGAAAGAGTAGAAATTGGCCATATGGATGATAAATATACCATGGGAGTTGGTCCGTTATAAGAGAACAGTTTTCCACCCATTCCTGCTGCTTCCCAAAGTCTGGTATAGGCTATAGGGAGGCTAAGTCTTCTTGCTTTTCTTCTTTTTCTTGCCCTTCGTCTTTCCAGGCTGCGGCTGCCATTTTTTGACAGGGAGAGGATTTGGGGGTCGGGGTTCAAAGGTCGCTGGAACCCGTCCATTCTGCCAGTGCTGCGGAAAGAAGAAAAAGAAAACAATATATTTCATCCATACCATGGTACTTTGGACTGAAATATACCTGGTTATAGCCATGGAAGGAATTACTATCTGGATTCCTACTAGATTTACAAAACAGACATTACAATACAAACTTTGGCAAACAGCGATAGCAGACTAGTCACTACAGTACTGCTTTAAAAGTGAAAGTGATCTCGAACCAGTTTAGCTCATTGAAGAGCTAATCTTCCACTGGTCATGACAGATAAGATAGACGCCATATACGGTATTTACAGGTTCATAGTACCAGGAAATTCCCCTAGCTTTTTTCGACAAGTACAATGAACAGTGGACCACGGCTTAACGTCCCGTCCGAAGGACTGCAACCCTAAACAGTAGCGTGCATGTCGGGTGAGTGGCAGGATCGCTAAGCACTGGACTACGCACGGTACTGATTTGTAACACTTCTAGTACCACAGACAAAAATAGCAGCACTAAGTATGTTAAGCCCCTGTCACACATTCAGGACTTTGTTCTCACCCCAAATAAAGTTGGCACTGGGTTGGAACTTGGGAGTAGCCTGGAAGCCATCAAATTTTTGCTCCAGTTCACTTCTATGATTGTATCCAAGTAAAAGATGACTTTCCAAACATTGATTTTTACGAATTTATGGTTGGCTGACTAGTAGGAAACTGCTGACCAACTCCCAGATGACCTTGTCCACAACTAACCTCCAATTATGGTATGGAGAGGGTCAGGTCATTGCCCTCTTTGTGTGACAGAGGCTTACACTACATAAATTGGAAAACACACAGACAAGCCAAAACAACACTTTGCTCCCTTGCAAAACTTAAACAGTTAAACCCTATCTCTAATAGCACATTGACGGAACATACTGCACCTGTGCGAAAACCGTAATGTATTGTGCATAGCACTTTGGCAGAATGTTTCGTATAAGGATGTATTCACATGTATAAGGTTAACATCCCATCTGTAGTTTCCAAATGATAAGTCGGAAAAGATGTCTTCTGCAATCGGCAAAATTCTGATACAATGTTGACAAAAAATCCGACAAAAACTTTTTAAAATCCAGGTTTCACGCAGGCACAGTACGTTTTGTTGCTAGGCATTGGCTTGTTGCTAGTTCCTACCTGTGGCAGTATGATGCTGGGGTCCAGTGGTACCCAGGGTGGGCGTGTCTCTGGGGTGGGCGTGGCTGCCGCCTGCTGATGAGCAGTGTGCAGGTCATAGGCTCCTCTGAAGTGAGCAGAAACAGTTAATGTACAAGACAAGAACATAAAACAGCCATGACTACTTCCAGAAATCAAGCATCTATAAGGTTTTCTTCCAAGCAAACCAGTTGAGTCTTTAACAATACCCCGTGCCACCTAGCTCCGTCAAAATGTACAAATACAAACTAAACACATATGCAACTACATGTATTTAACAACAAATATGCAGCCACTGTCTTATTGGTTGACCAGCTAACTGCCATGCTTTCATTGGTTGAACTATAATTGTGATGGACAGTCAGGATTGGTCTATTAATGGATGCTTAAAATCCAGCAACCAATGGCATACATTTTTACAAAAGAATGATTTCCAAGAGTTCCAGACTTACTTCTTGGAGAGTGAAGAGTCTAGACTCTGGTAGATACAGATGTGGACATCTCCAGGGTTGTGAGTGAGAAGGAAGTCTCCAGGTGGAAGACTCTGTACCTTCTCAAGAACACTCAGTAACATTTTCATGGCTGTCCCTGGGCTAAGAACAAAAACACAGAAAATTAAGTCAAACAACAAGATTCTGATATCTTTCTTATCCTTTTCCACATTGTTTGACTCTCAATTTGAGCAGCATTGAAGAAAAAACGTTTCCAATTTCAAACTGCATATTTAACTGTCAGCCTGCTAAGATTTCCGTTTGGCACAAGTTTGTATTGCTTATGGGTTTTGGCATTAGGGAGAAGGTTCATGAACTGACAAAATTGTTGAGTTTTTCTATACTGCATTAGTCGCAACATTTAGTTTCTAGCATGTCCTGCAAGAAATTCAATGTAGCTTTAATATCCTAACCATGATTAAAATTTCATGAAATAATACTGTGAAAATAGTAAAAAGTATTTCAATGAGTTGGACATCAACAGTTTTGAAAAATCCCTTTGAACTCAAACAATCCAGGGCCAAAAAACTATTGACCTTGGCAGAGGTCATATCCCTGACCTGAAGTGAACTCTGTGGTCCAATATCTGGTTGTGCTTCAGTTGTTCAACCAGCATCACCTCCGAGGTGAAGGCATTGATCCTCACTGGCAAGGTATAAGGGAAAATGTCTCAGTTAAAAATGCATTACAAACACATCATTCAATATTATTCTGTTGCATGTTTTGTGAACTTTTGTCTGACACTTACAAATGTACCTCTTCCCTCATGACCCAAATAAAAAGCAGACATAATACATGCATAGTGATGTTACACATGTCACAAGGTTTAAAATTCCCATCATTCACCAATAAAAATTTTCACATTAATTATGCAAATTAGGCTAGTATTTGCATAACTGGTATCTGTTGATGTTTCCCCTGCCATACTGATTACATACATAACATGTATGAAAGTACAAATGAACTATAATGTAAAACACTGTAATTACAGAATTTCCTCCTAAATTATGCAAATTAAGCCTTCATTTCCATAATTTGCATTTACAAACTGACCTCTGATTAGTCGTGAGTCAGGAGGCATGATGTAGGTACTGATCCATTCCCTGCACATCTCACCAGGAGTCAGCTGTTCCACTCCAAAGTCAGGCTGGTACTCCAACTTGGACTGGACATGAGCAAACCACTGGAGCAGGAAAATGGTTAAACAGGCTATTTTTTGCAGATGCAAGTGTGTTGTGTTGTATACAAAATGTATATCTATATTTTCTCAACATTTTTCCAACTACCAGAAGCAGCTTGCTTTTGTTTTAGCACATTTTGTAAGGACCCAACTTTACTCAGTACACTTTTAAAATCATTTAATTCACTGGAGACAAAACAAATTCAAAGGTGAAGAAGACTGTTACAATTATATTTTCATCTTTTTTCTCCTAATACAGTCTCGGATAATAACACTGGCTTTGAGTTTCTTTGGCCAGTCTACTAGTTGCTGCTTTGTAAATTCTATCAGCAACTTTGTCTTTTTCCTGCAAATTTCAGACAAGTACTTTCTAACCTACCAGTATTAAAGTACTGTACTGACTCTCACCTTGAAATGCCCCCCAGGTGTCCTACTGACAGCTGGAAGGTCAGACCTGACCAGTAGTAACAGCTTGCCAAAGCTCATGAGGCTGTACACCACGTTGTGCTTCTCAGGCCTGGTGTAGTCCTGAAGGTTCTCCTGGCACAGCTTTAGATCAACAGGTAAGCAGTATTCCAGTTGTTCACGCGAATGTGGTGCTTGCTCCACTCCCGACGGCGCAGGCTGTGGGCAGGAGGAAGGTTGTCGTGGTAACACCACGCCTCGTGGAACACTAGGTTTTACCTGACCTGAAGTAACAGAAATGAATCTCAAGGTCATTCGAGGGACAAATTATTATAGATATGCTTTCCTTGTGTGAAGGTAAACATAGAAACAAAAGTAACACGTATTTATTTCAAAACAAAGTAACATCTATGAGTACATTAATACGAAAAGTCCCACCTTGTTTTTCCTCTGCCTGGAACTTTTGCAGATTTTCCTGTAGTTGCATAATCTGTCCCAAAGTGTCTAAAACTCCTCCCTTTCCTTCTGATTCAGACTTTGCTGCTGCACCCTTGCGGGTGGTAGCAGCGCCCCCGTCCTCTGTACTCTGTACTGCAGGATCTGCTGCAACAGTCTTTCCAGGTTCAGCGTTGCTGTCTTTGGTCATTTGTGGTACTTTTGCCTGAACAGTGATGTCTGAAGAATCATCTGTTACTTTTTTCTGTGAATCTGTTGCAGACTTATCTTCCATCTTTGCCTTATCAGTTCTAGGTTCTTCTGAATCAGTTCTCTGTCTTTTGACAGGAGGCGGTGACATCTGGCTACTTTTGGCCTGTCCTGTTGACCTTCTATTCCTCAAGGTCATACCTGTCATGGCTGACTCGATAACTTTGCTGTCATTTTCCCCTTCAGTTAGCCCGTCACCTTTCTTCTCTGTGGATTCTTGATCTGTTTCTTTTAATTGCAACTTATCTTCTTTGCTACCACTAGAATCTATTGTTTCAGAAACCTTCTTTTGGTTTCCTCTCATTTTTACAGGTGACCCTTCCCCTTGAGAGTCTGAGTCTGTCACAATCATCAATCCAAGGTCACTGTCACTGTCCTGACTGGCATATCCTCTTGCTGTAGGCTTCTTTGTCTTCCCTTTCTTCGTATCTTCACTCCTGCCTTCTTCCTCTTCTACTTGAACCTCTTTTTTCTCAGAGTTTACATCACTATCTAAAGCTACTTGTGCACTGGTTGTGACTTCATTCTTGGTACTTTCAAGTTTCTCTACATGATCTTCAGCCTCTACAAGTGGCTTGCCTTCATTGTCTGTTACCTCCATCTGTGAACTTGTGTTTTCAATTTCTTTACACTGATCATCTATATCTCTGGACTTATTTGTGTCTACAGTGTGAGTTTCGACATGCTGACTTTCTTCTTTTTCTTGTGATATCTTTGTGGTCTGAACAGTTTGCATCTTAGCTGAAGTTTTCTTGGTGATTCTTCTTCTGCTTCCCTCCCCAAAGGTTTCCAGGTCTGCCAAGTCCTGGTTGTTTCCAAGAAGGTCTTCTTCTTTCCTTTCTTGGCATGTCCTCCCCATTTTCTCTTTGGTATCATCCCGTTGCATGTCTTTTTCAATAGAACTGGAAGGTTCCATTTCATCACTGGGGGCATCTACATGTAAGTTATGTATGTCTGTAGCTGTGTATCTATCTGATCTCAGTTTCTCCAGTACAGTACTGGCACCTTTGTCTGTCAGGAACAACTCTAAGGCAATACTGTGGAACAGTGTGTTCTTTTCTCTTGCTGTTATGTTCTTCTTTGGTAGAGGTTTGTCAATGACCACAGTCTTTGTTGTACATGTACTGTCCCCTAAATGACAGTGAGAAAAAAGAGACACTGAATATAATGATATCTGAGAATTCATAATTCTGATCAATCCAGACAATAAGATAATTATTTAATTATTGCATGGTTAATTTTGTAAATAGAAATGTGGTCTTTGGAAAGCATCACTGTAACGTTATAAACTATAATGTGTTAAATGGACACTTACTAGTATTTAATTTTAAAAGTAATAAAAATTGCTATCAATCCTATATTTTTTTGTTCATTTCTACACTTTAACTTCAACAATTCAGATGTATAGTTATGAGCACAGAATGTGGAATTGAAATCAAGAAAATTGCAGTCCTCACAGTCAAGGCCCCAAAGCTACACCTATTACAAACCTGATAATTTTGACTCCTTGAGAGTGACAAGGCCCCAAAGGTACATCTATTACAAACCTGTTGATGTTGACTCCTTGACAGTGACAGGTAGCTCCCACTGCTCCTGGTAGTGGGGTGCATGGTTGTCCAGAAGGGTGCACAAAGCGCTGGCAGACAGAACTATGTGAGCTCCATATTTGGCTGCTAATTTCTGAGCATTCTCATCCTCACTCACCACCTACAGAGATTAGATGTCTGAGTTAAAAATACTTCTTTGAATCTTTTTTGAAAGAATACCAGCTAATCACCCTGATGTCATGAACCAATTGGGTGATTTGCCTTCCAATAATTTTCATGTGTTCAAATAAGTTGTATGTATATACAAATGCTCATAGAGTATTGTTCTCTGATAAAACATTGGCAAATTCTCTAAAATTGCAAAATATTGTCTATCACACGTCTCATAATACAATAGATATCTTCTCATAACAAAAACCTTTTGTGAGGTGTTTTTGTCAACTTTTGCTGGGATGTTGACTGGTTTGTGATCCACGATCTCTTCATACGAAGGCAGGACCTTGGCGGTTTCATTGGCTTTGGGAAGTTTCAGTCCAGGAACAGAGCCCTATAAAAGAAAACAGCTTCAGGTGAGAGGATTTAAAGTTTTATTATATTATAAGACCACACTGACATAATTCTATGGATGACATCCTCTGAAGACCCCAAAAGTAGTGTACACGGGCGAATTAAAAAAAAAATTCCGGGCAAAAAAATGTTGCTAAACCACAGGAATACAAAGCTGGTATATTGTGAATTTGCGGTAATACATATTAGCAACTTTAACGACAAGCTGGCACATGCTGGCATTTTGCAGCGTTTATAAGTTGGCACTGTACTGAATTCTTGAGTTCCGTGGAGCGTCAGCAGCCTGGGTGCCATCCGATGTAGCTACCGCTGGCTCCTTATTGTTGCTAGCTACCATGGACTACGGAGGTTGGCACCCAGACCAGAGCCTCATTGGACTGGTGTTTGTTTTTGTGGAGAACAGGCAAAAATCAATGTGCACGTGGATGTCATCTATAAAATTAAATATGGCCTAACCTGTTAACATTACCTGATTGAAGTGCCAGCAAAGCTTTCTTTTTTCTAACCTACATAGCAAAAAAATGGGAAACAAGAAAACTGACCATTTCCAGCAGTGTTTTGACATGTCTCATGACAGGGTCTGTTTTGAAGCCCACAGTGGAGATGCCCACTGTCTGGTAAACCTTGTAAAACTGGGGGTAGCCCATCATTGGTATGCTTCTGTTGTTTGCTGTAAGAACTTCCTGTAAGAAAAAAGAACAGATGTATGTTGTTCAGATAAAAAATTATTGAAGTCATTGTACATATATTGTCGTTTATAGCTCTTGACATAATATGCCTAAAGATCAGTCTTTTCAAGTCTAAAGTACAGTGTATTGAAGTTGTGTTGATCATGTGTATACATGATGTAGTAAAACAACACAGAAATCCAGTAACGAATTCCTTACAATGTTAACTCACAGTACACTGACTGGCTTGTTTGTTTTGCATAACCAGTAAACCACCTTCAGGCGTAACACACCAGTTTTGTACATGTAACTACAAGCTGCGGCACACCGGACTATGTGGTTTGAAGTAAAATTTAACCACTCACATAGGAAAGTTCCTCTACTCTTTTCGACAAGTGCGGTGAGTTCTTTAACGTGCGTGGGGCGTGGCTCTCCCCAAACACGGGACCTCCATTTAACGGTTAACCGAAGCTGAGGTACTCATTTACACCTGAGTGAAGTGAGGAAAGTCGTGTAAAGTGCCTTTCCCAAGGGCACAAGATCGGTGACATGGTAGGATTTTGAACCCAGGACCTGTTCGTACTGAGCTGAACACACTACCATTTATGCCACACAACCGAGCAACGTCTTTACAATCCCAACGCGCTGACTTACCTGTATGTATTTTTTGGCCTGTGGCTGCATGAAGCTATAGTCTTGGGGACTCTGTGTGGCTACAAACTCCAGGTACCGCATAAACTCCTCCTGTTCAGGGCCTACCTTCATCTGTAAATCCTGAAAAACCATCCGGATAAACATTTTGAGTTACCAACCATGTAGAAGAATTTTAAAAAAATATTATGCCTATGAGACAGTTGGACTTGGTTGAATTGGAGCTTTAGCTTGAACAATAAGAAAGAAATAGTCTCTACTGTCTTGGAAAGACAAAGATAATTTTTTTATTCCAAGAAAACCCTATTCGTCAGTATATCTTGATTATGTCCTCAAACTTAGCCAGTTTACGAAATACATTTACGAAATACATGTACTGTTACCCTTACCAGCATGACTCATGCTGGTAAGGGTAACAGTACATGTATTTCGTAAATGTATTTCGTAGACTCTGACTAGGCAGAACGTACTGCGCCTGTGCAAAACGCCAATTTTTTGTTGGATGTTTGGTCACTGTTGCATCAGAATTTTGCCTGTTGCACACGGTATCTTTTCCAACACAATATTTGGAAACTACAGACAGGATATTAACCTTATATAAGTGAGTAGGACCTTATATGAGACATTCTGCCAAAGTTCTATGTGCAATACATAACGGGTTTTGTGCAGGTGCAGTGCGTTCTGCTGACGTGCTACCCTTACCCTAAATTGTTGTATTTCCCTCATTTCTATTGGCCCTGGTGGTCGCGCTGGGTTGTAAAACTGGTATTTCCTGAACAGCTCCATGTAGGTCTTCTGTTCTCCGTGCATCAGTGTAGACAGCCGAGGGAACGGGATACGGGGTACAGGGTAGGAGGACGGGGGCTTCCCTAAAACGTTCAGTGCTGGGGGTTTAATGTTCGCACTTGTGACTGCAGGTTTCTTGGTAGCACTCGTGGCTGGAGGTTTTGAAGCAGCACTGGGCTGCTGAACTGCAGTCGCCTGGACATTCTGAACTTCTGCTTGTGTTGGAATCCTCTCTGAAGTTTCTGCAGCCTCTCTTCGCAATCTACAATAATTTGAAGAAGATCAGTCAAAATAAGACTCAGTGATAACATCAGTGACTGCATGCATACATTATGTAGATATGGAAGCAGAAGTAGGGATGCCTCAAAGGCATTCAGTGCAACTTTTTCGGGCTTGGAAATCTGATTTTTCAGCCAATTTTCTACCAATTTATCTACATACTGAATTGAAATCACACTATTCCAATGTATATTGACTCTCATGGAGCAAAAATTCACAAACTTCTGACGGAAAATGGTTACTGGAAGGGCCCTTGGAAGATTTTTAGGGTACCACCCAGAAAATAAATGACTCATCTAGGGGCTTGTTTCTGTAGTTCTAAAAGCTCAAAGTATGAATATACTGACTCAGATGTGACTTATTCAGACTATTTTCAGTTTTGCTGTGCTGAAATCGCAGTTAGTGCGTGAGTGCGTGCGTGAGTGAGTGCGTGAGTGAGTGAGTGAGTGAGTGAGTGAGTGAGTGAGTGAGTGAGTGAGTGAGTGAGTGAGTGAGTGAGTGAGTGAGTGAGTGAGTGAGTGAGTGAGTGAGTGAGTGAGAGTGACACTCAAACCTGGGACCTGTTGGTTCTGAGTCAAGCACTCTGCCGTTGCGCCACACAACCCCACTCAGAAAGGCGTCTTACCTTTCTTTCACCTCAGGAGGGAGTGAATCCTCCAGGACCTCAGTAAAGGTAGGAGCGATGGAAAACTGGTTATATCTGGTCTCAGTGAAGAAAGACTGGCGTCCATTGAGCAGGGGGGCATCCCTGAAAAAAAAAAAACATCAGTTGGTACCTTAACGAGGGTCTGCATGGGGGATATATAGTAGAGGGGATTCATTCCTCAAGCTACCGACATCTTGCACACGCAGTCGTCCCTTAGAGGGGATTCATTCCTCAAGCTACCGACATCTTGCACACGCAGTCGTCCCTTGGGGTCTGCATGGGGGGATCCTTGCTGAAGGGCTGTCAAGGCTTATAAGAGGGCCTGCATGGGGGGGGTAGTGATTACGAATTATGTAAACTTTTTACTGCAGATTACAAACTACGTTAAATTCTCAGAGCTGATTTACAACAGTTACGCGTGATACAGCTGAATACAGCTGACGTATTGCAATTATGTTTTTGGCGGCCTACGGATTACGAAGACTACAAAGGCCTGATTATGCCTTACGAAAAAGGGCATGCAGGCCCTCTTATAAATCAAAAATACTTGTATAATGGTAAATTCAGGCAGGTTCAGTTTCTGGATAACAAATGATTGCTGATTTTGTGATGCATACGCATGATCTGACCAAGGACATTCTGACCTGTTCAATTACGTTATATGCGATTATTTTCTGTCTTTGATCTATCAAGTATCACACTCACCAGTTGAGCTCCATGACAGAGGCTTAGAGTATACTTTAAAACAGTATCTTGTGGACACACACCTTGACCATCAACAAACTTCATCACACATGCTCCTCAAATTAGGAGCACTCCACTTTAGCATAGGGATGGCATAAAGTTAAGAAGAAGAAAGTTTGTCTTATCACCAGTACAGAGCAAATACATGAATTTTATGACTTAAAAATGATTTAGCTACTTTATAAGTATCACAAATATGATAATTTAGGACCCATGTGCCTTATAATACCATATACTTTGACAAAATTATTCCCCCTATTAGTTATTTATGAAATAGTCCAGCTTTCATTTCCCTTCATGCACTGCGGTAGAGAAGGCGGTCGCCATTTTGTGGAGGTGTGAGATCTGAACAATCGCGAAAATTCGGGGAAAATTCCACCAGAAACAGCCAACATGAGCGACACTAACGGCGAATACGAAGAGCGGAGGGTAAGATCGACCTCCCCTGGTCATTTCATGGCGATCCTGTCGTTCTTTGACGTGAAATTTCTTGACTGAAACTATTCTACCATTTTGCTACTCTTGCTGGTGCATGAAAGACGCTTGATAATTTTTACATGTTCGTACGTGTGTGTAGATGATTTCTTTGACACGGTTTACTGTTCTCAGACAGATATCCAAGTGCTCCTTTTTGCAATTTCTAAGATAATAATTCACAAATATGTTTGCAACAAAGTTATCCAGCACAATTATATACTGCGTAGATTGTTTAGCATGTAAAATTTATGTATATTCCTCTCACATAATTGTCAGACAGTTGTTATGCTGTGATTTTTCGCCAGTGTTCTGATACTAGGGCTTTGTTCTTGCCACACCTACTCTAATCCAAGCTCTCCTAGCACCGACTGGTTAGTCCACTTATGGTAATGCGACGTGATCTTGCACGTCGCACAAATATTTTGTCTGCGTGTTTCTGGAGCTGACCTAGCCGTGGCGACTCTTGACTCGGGCTTACATTGCATTACCCTCAGCAAGAGTCGTGGAAAGATCCATTGGCAGAACTGCACATTTCCCGTTGGCTGCTCGATGCTCCGTTTTTGACCCGGTTTTTTGCTGTCCCGAGCTTCCCTACAATATAACTCCACAATTGGCCGGGTTGCCGATGTTCAGATCGGCCTAAATATTCCACAGCGCGACGGGAAAGTACTAAAATAGCTAGTCGGTACATCCGCGCCGCCATTTTTGATATAGTCCGGAATGTCCGCTACCGCCGTCGGGAACGCTCGGTAGCGCCACGATTACCGAAGCGGGACCGAAAACTCTCCGATCATAACCGGAAAGCCTGCCGAGCGTTCCCGACGGCGGTAGCGGACATTCCGGACTATATCCAAAATGGCGGCGCGGATGTACCGACTAGCTATTTTAGTACTTTCCCGTCGCGCTGTGGAATATTTAGGCCGATCTGAACATCGGCAACCCGGCCAATTGAGGCTTGAGTTTCAGTATCAAACTTAAACTGACTGAAAAGGACAAAGAAATTTCCTATTCTATTTATATTTCACCTATGCTATAGTATGATGTCATTGCTAGTAAAATTATGGAGACAATAATTCATTTAATTTTCAATCAATCTCATTTCAACTTTCTGTAATGTAGAATGCAGTCAAGCTGATTTTTGCATGTACACGTATCATTATATGATACATTATATGTAAGCCCGAGTCAAGAGTCGCCACGGCTAGAGCTGACCCAATGGCCCAGTTTAAAAATTATGCAGGGTGATTCATTCAACAAAGATATATCATTATATGATCTGGAAAGTATCATATAATGATACGTGTACATGCAAAAATCAGCTTGACTGCATTCTACATTACAGAAAGTTGAAATGAGATTGATTGAAAATTAAATGAATTATTGTCTCCATAATTTTACTAGCAATGACATCATACTATAGCATAGGTGAAATATAAATAGAATAGGAAATTTCTTTGTCCTTTTCAGTCAGTTTAAGTTTGATACTGAAACTCAAGCCTCAATAGCCAGTAGTACCCAACACTGTAGGCCTGGGCCAGTGCATGTTGTACACACAAAGGAACATTTATAGAACTTTGAGGGAATGTTTGCTTACTGTAATAGCCCAGAACTGTACTGTCCTCATTTTGGGTGGCCTACCTACTGTATGTAACCTACTTCTGAAATGTAGGTCATGTCACTCAAATGAGGTTTTGATAGACTATAGGCTAAACAACACAAAAACATCTTGATCTACTCCTACTTATTGAGTAAAGTAGCTCTTAGGTCATTGCATCAAAGAAAATGACTGTCTATATAATATCATAACCTAACTTATCAAGTATGACTTGTGGCTTTACTAAGTTTTAGATAAGACAGTGGTTCATTGTGTCTTAAAATTCCAAGCGCCACACTGAATGTGTTCTGGGCATGGGTGGGGTTTGGTAGTTTTGCCGGTCAAACATTCTTGTAAGATACTTATAGTGAAAGATACATTTAACTTCTATTCCAACTGTTTTCTGTATCATCTGAAAAGATAAAGTCAATGGATGCACCTCCCTACATGTAGCTTCTGGTCAGTGTGTTATTTTATGAATATCTCAGTGTTTTTTTCTCCTGTTCATTTGCAAATCCAAGAAACGAAAAATTTATGTACTCTGACTGCTCTCAGTGAAAAATTTCTTGTAATGTCAGTCTTCTCACAAAAATTTAGAGTAGATGGCTGAAATGAAAATGTAGCAGGCGAGCCATGAAGGGGTTTATAATGGAGACTACAATATTTTTCTTACATTTACACGAAAGTAGACGGCGCAAAAATTTGAGTAGGCGGTGATTTTCGCCTGTGGCTGGGTTATTCTTTATGGGTCAAAGTGAGTCCGTTTTTTAGATGGTTGAGATGAATGCCTGTTTCGTAACGTGACTTATATTTTTATACAGGAGAGCACTGGTAGACGATCCAAGGGATCTGCACCGAGATCTGCGTCCCGTTCAGCCTCGCGATCCCGATCTCCCAGCGGATCTAACCGCTCGTACTCCCGTTCTCCATCCGCTCGCGCCGCGTCGAGATCCCCTTCGCGATCACGGTCACGATCAGCCTCCAGATCTCCGAGGTGAGTTTAAAATGAGATGAACCAAACTGTTGGATGGACCAAGAATGGTTTTAGGGGGTCTAACCCTTCCCTATGATCATTACTGGTCTATCCCCTTTAATATAGACTGTGAACCAAGAGCTTTTGAATAAACAAATACAATTGCCCCATACGTGTTATGAAGAACTATTGCACGACAATTCTACATGATACAAAATTTAAAGTATGGCAACAACTTTATATGTGAAACTATGTAATGCTATTTTCTTATCACTGTAATATGCATTCTTGTAACAACATTGCTGTTTCAATCAAAACCTTTTCTTCTTGGACCAGTAGGAGTAAAGATTTCACTTTTCATGTATATAAATGTATTATGGTACATGTGGTCAGGTATGACAGAAATCTTTTCCCATAACTCTTTCTAGCCCACGCAAGCATTCCAGGGCCTCCAGATCCCGTTCTCGCTCGCGCTCGTATGACCGCCGCCGGCGCTACAGTCGCTCTCGATCCAGGTCCAGGTCTCGTAGGAGATACAGGTAAACCACGTTCCCTCATAGCCTCTGCCATCTTGTACACCTGTCCTCTCTGCTAGCAAACCACGGTCAGACTCAAAGTTGTAGTTATGTTTACCTTCTTTTTTTTTTTAATCCAATTTTACCATCATTTTTCCCCAAAACGGGGGTTAGACGTGCTTGCATCAAATGCAAGTCTTTTTTCACAGAAGGAAAACGTATTGTTCAGTTTCTTCTTCTGTTCCAAACACACAAGGTCAATGACCTATACCAGATGTCTTTTTAATAGTTATTGCACTCCTATGTACTGCTCCCAGATATGGGCAGATTATATTTATAGTGTGGGCATGATATCTAGATTGCGAGTGGCGTACCACAGCGCCTTGAAGCTTTTACTCTCTGTAAGCAGAAGCACTAGCAACAGCCAGTTGCTAGACGAAGGAAACAATTTTGTCACTCGGCTACTTCATAGTGACAATACGATCATCTCTACGCTAGTTCACTCTGACGGCTACTACCTCAGCTCATTCTGGAGGCATTACATTAACCTAGTTTTTAAGTAGTTTATTTTCTTTAAATTAGGTATAGCTAGATTATCGAGGTTTTATTTATTGTGTTTGTTACAACGCCTCCATTTATTTTTGTCTGTCTGTTCGCAATGTGATATGGGCCAGGGGCCTGAATTAAAGAATAAATAAAATAAAAATAGATGTCTGTCACCATGGTAACTGGTGCTGTGGCAGATACCCTGTGGTGTTGGGTTACATTATGGTGCAAGTTGCAGGACAGAGTTAGAATTGTGTCACAACATATGACTGTTGAGTAAGAATAAACAGAACAGTAGTTTTTTAGGATATACCATGTGTAGGTAAACATGCTGCATTTGCTTTGCAAATGTTGCCTCTCTAGTTTTAGTTTTATATGATAGTAAGATATGAAATGAAAAAGTGACAGGTCTTGTAGAACTAGTTTTGTTGAGTAACATTTTCATCATTGCTTATTATCAAAATGAATGAATACCTAGAGTGGCTTTTGAAGTACACTGTATTTGTTTTTATTGTGGTGTTCATGAATCAACTGACATGTTTTTTTTATATTTCTGTGCACAACAGATCTCGCAGCAGAAGGTTAGTACTGTTTGTTTTTTGTTTGCGTTTTTAAACCATGAAGTGACATGCTATATGTGCTATAGAGTGTTTATCTGTAGATGTCCTTTTCTTTTAATTTTGAGCTGTAAGATGGTCATGCTTGGTCTATGTTGGATTTTAACTGGTTTGACTTACGTTCCTACAGTCCACGCCGCAGCAGTTACTATGGCAGCAGCTACGGAGGCAGCCGCTACCGGCGCAGCCACAGCCGGTCCCCCATGTCTAACCGCCGCAGACATGTCGGCAGCAGGGTGAGTCTGCACAGGGAAAAGTAACATGGCTGCTGATTGGTTCCTCTCCCGTGGCCTAGTGGTTTGCAAATTCTCAAGGTCCATAACAAGATTTTAACAGGGGGACCAAACCAAGACATAAAAAGCTCTCTGCCACCAAAATACCAAACTGATAGCATGTCCAGAACAAAAGATTTTTAAAAAATGGAACGTGTGCTGCACTACCAAGTTCAGCCACCAGGAGGCCCACATTTGACCTTTGTCATGACCCATGTTAACAGTGTATCCTGCTAACCAGATATATGAAGAAACACACACAAACACACACAGACCAAAAACAATACCTCCATTTTTCATGGAGGTAATAAAGCAGATATTTCACAACACTGGTCTTGTTCAACTATTGCAGAACCAGAATGATTTACTTGGCAATATTTCAGTAGTTCTTCTCTTACTAGTACTGTTGTCAGGGCAAGAATGACTAGCTGCACTTCACACGAGCTCTGCTAGGTGGCATTGCAGTGCAGTTCCAAACATCACTAACTTAAAGCCCATCTCAGTTCATAACTGGAGTATTCCAACAAAATACTGTGCTGTCCATGTATGCACTAAAACTATTCAAGGATAAATTAGCTTTTGTTTGGAGTAAAATGTTGATAGGAAAGCTAAAGAGAGCCCATTTTTCCTTGTCTCTGATATTTTTGTCTCTGTTAATCAGCCAATGGCTTTTTGTTAAACAGAATTTGTGTGATCACACAGGAAAATCCAACAACCGGCGCCTGCCTGGGTGTCTTTGGACTGAGTCTGTACACCTCGGAGAGGGATCTTCGTGAAGTCTTCTCCCGCTATGGCCCACTGCAGGAAGTACAAGTTGTCTACGACCAAAAGGTGTCTACGAATCCTCTTTTTTTTTCCTATTGAAGGAAGTGTTTGTGATTTTTGTCAAGCTTTTTTCCTTGGTGGTAAAAAAATGGCATTTCTTCAAAGCCCTTTCAATACAACGATATCTTAAATGCACAATATAACAAGTAGAAGCTACTTCTTCGTTTATGTGGCGTCTGTGTGGTGTAGTGGATAGAGCGTCCGACTGTCAAGCAAGAAGACCCAGGTTCAATCCCGGGGTTGGACCCAGACATGTCCGGACATGGGCACATGCACCCAGACGCTGTGCCCTTGGGAAAGGCACTTAACACGCATTTCCCCCCTCAGTTTAGAGGGATCCTGGGCCCTACTAGAGTTTGGGTTGGCGTTAGGAAGAGCATCCAGCCGTAAAAATCCTGCTTCAAAAAAAGACTTGTACTTGGTGCAAGCACGTCTAACCCCCAGTTGGGGAAAAGTGACGTTAAATTTGGTTAAAAAAAAAAAGTGAATACATCACATTTTGCTAGTTTAGTAAGGACCATGCCAGTTGTAACCAGAAAAATACTTTCATGAAGGTTCATCTGTGTTGGTAGTTACATTTTGAGTTAAAGCTTTAGATCCAACACAAAAAATTCTCTCACCTAGAGCTTTCGACCAGTCACTCTGGTCTTCCTCAGCAGACTGACCCAGTGAAGCTTGTCACGTGGCTTCTTTGAAGTGTGACGTCAGTATTGGGTCAAAGGTATCTGGTAGACGATGTCAGCCCCCGTCGTGGTTCAGTGAAGGGTCCCTGTTGTATACAGCCTCCGTCACCCCTCTCAGGAAATAGTCTTGTTCAGTGTCTTGTTCAGAAAAATCCTTTGTAGCTGCAGATGATTATAGGTGTGTGACTTCTGTTTCAGACCGGCCGCTCTCGAGGGTTTGCCTTTGTGTACTTCCAAACTACTGAAGATGCAGTTGAGGTGAGTTAAGATTTGTTGTGTCCAACACCATAGAGTAGGTAAAATTGGGGCTGTGCGGGTATTTCTGATGTCTACCTCAGGCTTTTAGCTAGGGGGTGTCCAGGGTGTCTTTTGGACTCCCTATACTGAAAATAATAAGAAATTGGACGCCCTACTTTTTGGTAGGATACCCTAAAGACGCCCTATTTTTTCTACTCCCAACCCCTGCCATGGACACATGCCTCCCTTCAGCCTTACTATAAATACAAAAATGATGGTTTACTGAAGGAAAAAAACTCAAATTCCTCAAAATTTGCACCTCAAACTGCAGAAAGTAGTGTTGAGAGTATTACGAATTTAAAAAAAGCACCCCTAAAAGCTTGTGCACCGCCTATCTTTGCGCATAGCATAAAATAAATAAAAAATGGACACCCCACAAAAAAATCCTAGCTAAAAGCCTGGTCTACCTGCACCTAACCTTCACTTGTCTACAAAACGCACTTCTATATCCATGGATCTGTTAGGTGTGGTAATTATTTTAAGAATCACCTATTTTAGCCTGAACTACTTACATGTATAGAATTGCAAGTGTGTGGTCTTCACTGAAACTGTAGGCCAAGGACCGTACCAATGGAATGGAGGTGGATGGACGCCGCATCCGAGTAGACTACTCCATCACAGAGAGAGCTCACACCCCTACACCAGGCATCTACATGGGACGACCCACGTAGTGAGTGTTTCAAAGTATTTTAGTTATGGATAAAATTAGCACTATAATAGTGCTACTTTTTTGAGGTACAATGTACGATAGACCATGTATCTTTTGGTAGTACTTGTATGTTTAAAACTTCTTGAATACACAGTTTCGTTTTAAGTCAATCACATACTGTAAAGAATATAAGATTGTATGTTTTCACGTGAAACGTTATAAAGCTTTAGAGGAATACAGTATTGTTGGTATTGACCTGTTATGAATATTATTTATGTGTTGTGTTTTTTTTCTTGAGAACTTGCACTTACCAAATATCTGCCATGTATCGGGAAATGTTGTACAGAGTTGCACCTAAATTTTATTGTTATATTCAGAGAAATGAAGAAAAGCCGTAGAGCTCAAAACCTAAATTGTAACACAAATATTATGCAGGAAGATATTCAACCAAGTGTCATACTGTTCTTATTATTTCTTTCCCTTTCAACATAAAATGATGAATGTAAAATTCACAAAGACTCCTTTTTATTGTAGCATACAAAATTCCGAGCAAGAGTACTTAAACTGCCCTATATTGAAAAAATGACATTAGGCCATTTTATTCTGATTTTTTTTAATATTGCAGTAAATTGTAGAAGATAGCTTTACAAAAATTTCCAAATTTTAGCACCAAAGTAAATACATTCACTCAGCAATATCCAAATTTTAGCATCTAGTATAGCACATGCTCTCAGTGAATATCTTCACATAGCAATATCCAAATTTTAGCATGTAGTAATATCCAAATTTTAGCATTTAGCATGTAGTAATATCCAAATTTTAGCATTTAGCATGTAGTAATATTCAAATTTTCGCACCTAGCATTCATACAGTAATATCCAAATTTTAGCATCTAGCATATAGTACTATCAAATGTTAGCACCTTAATAATATCCAAATTTTAGCATCTAGTACTGTACGTTAGTTGACAGACATTGTCGAGTCGAGGTAGCCGCCAAATTCAGCACGAGTCTTATGACAGACTTCCCGATACACGGCATTTCTCCGCAGCACGGGGGGTGATCGAGGAGATCGGGGAGACCGCGGGGACCGGGGTGATCGCGGGGGTGACCGTTACGACCGTGGGGATCGCTACGACCGAGGGGGTGGTGGCGGCGGCGGCGGCTACAGAGACCGCGATCGTGACAGGGACTACTACCGGCGGTCGCCCTCGCCGTACTACCGTGGCTCCCGGCGCTACTATTCCCGCTCTCGTTCCCGCTCTTACTCGCGCTCACCACGTAAGTAATCGTAGACGCTCCTTGGTGTGCTTTTTTTTTGCTCTCTCCTATTTTCCTTATTGTTTCTTTCAACTCAAATTTAGTTGCCCTTTTCATATCCTTCACTTCTGTAACCATCTCCTTTATCAATTTTCCTTAAAGTTCTGTCCCTCCAAACCAAAGTTTGACTCTTTTGTCTTCAGCACTTTGTCATATAGAAACATTTAATGCAGCTCTGTAGCTGTCACAAAAGACATATAAGGAAAGAAAATTTGCTAGCCTACTGAAATTCCAGCAAGGCCTAGGGAAAAAAATGTTGTTTTCTGTTTCCCGACTGACCCTAGCCTAGAAAAAACTGTCAACCCTAGCCTTTTTTTGTGTGGACCCCTGCAAGGGACATGAATTTTTCAAGCTGATTGACCTTTTCTAGCTCCATAATATGACACCTGAGTGATGAAACATTATACAATCGGTTTTCCAACATTGACATTGAAAATATCAGTTTCCTCATGAAAGTTTTACTTTGTTAAACTGTATTGTATAAGTTGGATCACTAGAAATAGCCAAAGTCTAATAAAAAAGAAGAAAAAATAATCCCTACCTACCGACCCTAATTTTTTCAGGAAACACAACATTTTTTTCCTAGGCCCTAGGCCCAATGCAAAGATTCCAGGTAGATTATATACCTATTTGTGGAGATTAATTATCATGTAACTTAATTATAACGAGCTGCATCAGAATGTTTTTAAATAGTGCAAACCTGACATGCTTTCTCTGAATCATCATCTGTTTTTTTTTCCTGGATTGAGAGTTTCTCCTGCCATCAGGTATTGGTTATATTTTAATGCTCTTGTGTTCCCTTTTTGTTTTGTTTGTAGGTCGCTACTAAAAACACAATATCACGCTGAAAAGCAAAATCAGTCGCAATAGACTTAAGGCATTTTGTGAGCATGTGGCATTTGTATCACGCCGTGGTGGACGACTAAAGTGGTATAACGATTGAGGGACAATGTGACAGTTATGTACCAGCAGTAGTGTCCAATGCTTTTTCTTAGTCAGTGTGCCTCTCCTATGCCCACTCACAAAACTTGCACACAAATTTGAACTCCCAGATTGGAAACAAAACAAATTCAAGCAATTAGAAATCTTGCACACAATTGGATTGATTTGGCTAAGCTTCAAAAAGACACGTTACAGCATAGATTTGAGTGAGGTATTGTTGACTTCAAATGTTGTAGAGGTGGTTTTTGAAGGTCCTGACTTAAAAAAAAAACGTTCTTGAAAATGTGATTTTTGTTTGGGTCAGTATCAAATTTGAACCTGTCATATTCCGCTCTTTTGTTATAGGCTGAATGGCCAATATGATACTGAATTTGTTGGTTGAGGATGTATGATAAAGAAATGTTGGCTCTTTTTTATTAGGTATAGTGGGCATTTTGAGGGTTGACACTGACTATGTTAAAGACCCTGCAAGGCTTTTTTGATGTAGATGCTCTATAACATTGTGCATTACCCTATGGTGTTCTGTATGAGAAATTGTAACACCCAAAGCTCTCAATGTAGGCACACACTTTGCAAGAGCAAAAAGTATTCCAAAAATGGCATTGTACGTTTACTACTAGTATTGTAGAAACATTCCATTTTTAACCCTTTTTTTAAATAATGATCAAGGAGTTCGGATAGAGCATTTCTTTTCCATTGCCAAGTGTTTGGTGTGTTTGTGAAATGCAAAGATGGAGTTGTTCCTGTTTTCACAATGTAACTAATGTATCGAGAAAAAATGTTCTGCCACATGGCTTTAGAAGGAAGGTTGGTGGGCCTTGCTGAAAAAAAAAATTGAATACCACTTAATAATGTAGCCGTTATATCCTTGAGATGGATTCTTGTACCTGTTTTTATTGTTTTTCTTGCAAACCATTTGTGAACCTAGCTTTCAACAAGTGACAGCACTGATGCAACAATAGAAAATGTTGGCAAGCATAGCGCAAAACTCAATCTGCTCCCATGTTTGCAACAGCAAGCGACATAGCAGTGTAAGCAATAGACATAGTGAAGGATTCAGAAAGTTATAACGATAGAGACAGTTTTGCAGATGAGATAGGTACCACAATGCAGTGTTAGTTGAGTTTAAAGTTTAAATGCTGCTGTTTTCCAAATTTTCCAGCATTGTGGATGAATCATTGAATTTTGTTTCAAAAATAACTTCATGGAGTTGCTGTTTGCGCAAGATTTAGAAAGGCTGCTTATAATACCAATGAAAGTTTCAAAAGCTTCTGGAAAGTCTGGAAAAATGTAGCTACCACAGATAAAAAGTAAAGAACCAATTATGTAAGGGACTAAACTGTCATACCAGGGTTTGGACATATCTAGACCATTCCTTTGACACTTTGCCAAAACATTTGCTTTTTGAGGAGTCGTTTCTTAGATTCCACAGAGGACAATTAGCTGAAAAAGCATGTTCTGTCCTTTTTCAAGAATGTTTTGCATGAACAATTCTATGCCACTCCTTGGGAAGATACATGCAGTATGTAAACATAAAATGTTGCGATATGTCCAAATTCCTGGTACTTACTCCTAGTCTTACAGCAGAGAAAAAACTGTGCAGCTATTGTAGATAGTTGAGACTATTGTAATCAAGTTATGCACTGTAAATGACAGTGTTTCTGTCAGAAAACTGTGTGTCATGATGTGTTTTTTCTGATATCGAAACCTTGTTTTCTAAGAAAGGTCATCTCAATTATGTACCTTTTTTGTATGATGTAAAGCAAAGAAGTCCAGAAAAACAATTAGCTTCCGATTTGCTGGTTTGTTGCAAATCTGACACACACATACTGATAGAAATGCTGATCAAACTCTTACGAGCATGGCAAGGCCTGTGGTAAGGTAATATGTTGTGGTCATGTATACAATACTAGCATGTACCCAGTTAAATAAACCAACTGTTCCTTGAAACATGACATTAACGTCTTGTCTTCCTCTTACTTACAAAGGTGGGTGAATGAAGAAAGAAAAAACAGAAGAAAGAAAAATGAAGAAACCCAACTTGAAGTGAAGACTCAAGAAATTGGGGAAGACAAATACCCGCTAGGAAGAAATTGCGTTGAGAAGAATGGGTGTTTCTCTAAGTTGTAGACCCCGTGGCCTTACAAGAGAGAAGAACGAAGCTGCTGAAAAAGTTGGCTCTCTATAGGGCAAATCCCAAAATCAAGTCTTCCATTTCTGCATAAAAGATGGTGTGAAAGGAAAAGAGAATAGATGAAGAATTAAGAAGAACAGAAAGTAGAAGACCCAACGAAAATGAAGACCGAAGAAAGTGGGGAAGAGTCGTAGTGCAACGGGTAACGCAAAACATCTTTGACTTCCTTTCCAACGTTTTTCTTGCTTCAACCTTGCCATGTATGCAGTATATCGTACTTGCATGCTCTGGTGATGTTATTATGAAGTCAGTTTTCTTGAGCATTTCACATCACATGTCTTCCAAAGACTTTAAGAAGTTGGAATGACAATGGAAGTGAGACGTTCAGTGGCTCTTGGGCAATTTACCAATTTACTCTTTCAGTCGTCTTCTAAAATTCACATTCCAACAAAAGTCAGAATAATTTGCATTCCATTTCTTTTTTTTTTAGTTCTTTCATGCTTAATAACTCCTGAATTTGTGGAAAAACCACAGACTTAGACTTATCATTTGACATGTATTACTCTTGCAGTTTTCAAGCAAGATTTGAATAGAAAAGTTTTTCAGACTCAAATTTCAAACATTGAAATCTGCCCAAGTCTTAGAGTTAGAGCCATGTGAAATTTGACTGACTTTTCTAGTAAAACAACACAAGGAAAACACTAACACTTTGTTTCAGTAATACACTTAGAGCAAAAGTTGTTCAAGGAAAACACTGTATTCTCGGACAACTATTGCAATGAGTCTGTTGGATACCTCATTGAATACTTTCTTAACATTCTATTTTCTTTTTTGTGTTGTTATAGAAATTGGTGTGGACACATACTTTTCATGAGAATAGACAATTTTTACAAAAAAAGCATTGAAACCACTTTTAAACTTGACTTTGTTGCTGAAGTCTTTTGCAGAATTGTGAAAAAATGTTTTTTTTCTTATTTTGCAGTATCTCAATTGATGACCATGCATTCATGTTTTTTCAACAGTTGCTGCATTTATTTTTTGTGAACCTTCTACCGTGAGTATTTTCCATCTTGGAACTAGTGAAAAGTTATGGACTGAAAACAAATCAACATGATTATGAACACAGATTATACTTGCAGCCACATTTTTGTGGCATCAACTAACTGGAGACTCTCTTCCAACTTCCAAACTGGATTCTTCACCCTTCAACAGTTCTGCTACCATCCCTATTGGATACTAGTATATAGGGGTTTTCTTTTACACCACCAATATTGTCTCTTACCTTGCTTACGTTTCAGTGTCTATCTGACACCTTCCTCAGATCTTCTGACTGGAGTTCTGCTTCTTGCCATTATACGTATCCGATGTAGGTGGCGCTTTTGCGGCGAGATCGCAATCCCAAATTTGGCTGAGTTTGCACCCCCCTCGTCCCGGTTCATCAGCCACGTTTGGGATTGTGTGCAAAAGCGCCACCTACATTGGCTACAAATAGCAGCAAGAAGCAGAACTCCAGTCAGAAGCTCTGAGGAAGGTGTCAGATAGACACCGAAACGCAAGCAAGGTAAGAGCCAATACTGGTTGTGTAAAAGAAAACCCCTATATACTATACTTTACCAACCTGATGAAACTATTTTCGTAACTATCGCTATGTTTGCTCCCATCTAGTGGAGCACACCCACAGTACCACCACCAATTGCAACAGGCCAGAGCTAAAATAGGTGTGAATTCTAGGATACATTGTTGTCAAAAAGTATTGTCAGCCTCCTTTGTTGGCAATGAAAAAAATGATTCCAATGTAAAAAAAAAAAAAATCTGCAGAAAGACCATGGATTATCAAAAGACATGCCATACATGTAAATGTGGTGTGGTAAAATTCACAATTGTAGCCCAACAAAGAGGTAGCAATCCATACTGTTTTCTACCAACTGTACTTGATTAATAACCTAAAGTTTGATTACTAGTAGATAATGCTTGTGTCATACTCATAGATTATATAAGTTTCAACCTGGAAGACCTTTTTTAAAGCAGAAGCACTAGTACTCCAGGCGATTTCTACCTTACTTAATGTTTATCTTTAACAGAATTCTTATTTCTGAACCAGGGGCAAGAAGATCTTTCAGGAAAACATGAATGTCATTTTTTTTCACAGTAGTTTTTGTGAGTTGTGGACAATTACAAAGAATCTAACAATGCTAACCATGGTAGTTTTTATACTTACCACGAAAATGTTGAATGTAATTTTTTTTTGCACAGGTGTGTTAGTGAGTTGTGGACGATTATCAAGGATCCTTCTAGCAATCTGATAGGCATTAGACTATTCGACTGCTATTCTAATCACATAATCTCTATGTTTGTACTGTGTTTGGTTAATTCTTAGTTTTGACCAAACCAAACCAGGGATGCGCCCAAGTGGAGGAAAGAAGAGGAACTGATTTAGCTTCAACATTAAAGTTTTCACTGAATTTTTAAGAGTGTTCCAGGGACAACTAGCAACGAAGAACTTGGTGTGCTGTGAACTCAACCTTTCAAACTTCCCTTTCAGAGAAAGCTGCTATTCCTGATATTATCATTAGATAGTACTCCTTTCTGTTGTAGGTTTTAAGAGCTAAGTATTGGACAGTTAATCATCTGATGTATGTACTATCAGTGTCACCAATGATTATTAATTGCAGTGGTTTTTACCATGCAGCAGATGGAAGGTCTTTTACAGGGCATGACTGAAAAGATATTTGATGCTGAGAGGGTCTCTCCAACACAACTGTGGGGCTTGTAGTGTGTGGAAACCTTGCCATTGACTGTCTGGCAGTAACACGACATCTTCCACAGCAGTGAACCAATTTTACAGTAATAAAAGTCAGAAGATCTTATTTTCTGTCTCTAGTGTCTTTTTTGTGTAGGTGCATACCACAGTACCTGGCTGAATGTATGAATGAATGAATGAATGACTTGTGTTGACTTCATGGTTCCTACTTAAGCATATTGGGCTATAATAGGATGCCTAGACCTGTTTTTTTTCGCCCTGTCGCTTCATATTTTTTCTGAAAAAAATCCAAGAACCAAGAAATTAAATTGGTGTGGCCTTATTCTACCAGAAAGTAAATAAATTTACAGTTAATAGGAAAATTGGGCAAGAGTGGTATGTTTCATGCTGTGGCCACATAACAGCTTATTCTTCAAAACGTTTATTTGTGAAGATAGAAATACGAATTTAAAAGTGCAAGTAGCTGCATTTTCATCCATATTTTTACCAAAATTGACATCAACGTTAGTATCCTTTGTAATTATGTTTACCTAAGGAAAACATTGTTTTTACTCAATTTCTTCTGTTCTAAACACTAACCTCTGACCTGGCCAATGACCTGATTTGTTGACGTCTGTCACCATGGTAACTGGTGTTGGGTTACATCATGATGCAAGTTTATACTAATTATAGCAGGAGGGATTTAGACTCCTGTCTGACCATATACTAGTATATGAATGTATTTGAGTAAGAATAAACAAAACAGACCATATCCGAAGGTAAACATTATGCATTTGCTTTGCAAATGTTACTTTTCTAGTTAGATAATCTAATTGTCTTTCTTCGACACATATAAGTGCCTGGCACCGAAACGGGCCGTCATTGGTCGTCATAATTAGATTATCAACTTCACATTAATTATGCACGGCCGTTCTGCACACCTGTGTAAAAACAAGCTTGGTATGTTCCGTTCAAAATGGCGATTTCGTACGACGGGAATACATTGGGCTGATTTTTTCACAACTTTCTGGGTACTTTTAGACGTTTTCGTCGGTAGAATGTCTTGGTAAGTGTGCAGCAGAATGTTTGGGAGTTTTCGCTGTACATTTGTGCGGATCTGGTGATGTTTTGAGGAGAAAATGCGGATTTCCTGACCTGGCGAATTTTTGGAGAAGACAAAAATGGCGAGACAGTCGGGAAGAGTAGCGTGGTATGGACTAATGGAGACGACTTCGCTCATGCATTGTTTCAGGTAAACCAGTACATTGTTTGGCTGACATTATTCCTTAGCAACTAGTGCGAACATGTCAACATATTCCGTAAGAAATTAACTATTTCTGTATTAGGTAGCGACCGTTCCTAATTTTACATAGGCTTAGAAAAGTCCATCAAGTTGCCGCGTTTTCAACAACATTTTCAATGTGTGGTGCACTTGTAGAGTGTTAAATGTATGTGCATGTATGTCTTTTTAGTCAGTTGTTCAGCGTTTTGAGGTTATATTTGTCAAAAGAAATTCTGCATTGAGCCATTGACCATTTTCTCTCTTTATCTCCACGTGGTTCAAAACACCTGTTGGAATGTGGCCGCATTTAAGTTATTTTCCCGCCAAAAATTTGCGTAAACAAGATGGGGGCCTCAAAGCTTCAGGGCGCCGAAATGAATACGATACAAAACGGTTGAAAACTAGTTAAGTCGAGTTGACCAGACTTTGAAAATCGTTCTTCATAATCATTTGTAATGTATCATTTATAATTTAAAAGCTTGTTCGTTTCCTTTTTAGAGTAATTCAGTAAATAGTAATGACCAAGCCCAAGTATTTCTGGCACAAACACTACAGATGACTATGCTTGAAGGTAGCAATTCCTGTTTTGAAAATATTTTGCGTCAAGTTTTTTTCGTATTCCACAAAAAGTTTAAGTTGAAGGGGGTTGATTTATTTTATTGTTGTTTCTATCCCCGTTTTTATGGTCATTGTGTAGAGTTTTCGTGGAGGTATGTGTTTGTTTTAAATTAAAGATATTTAAGGTGTGTGTGTGCATTGGTAGTTTTTAATTTGAGACAAGTGTCCAACTTATAATGTATGTATGGTTAATAGATGAAGGCTAATGCACTAGTGAGAACTTCTGTCTGAACCTGACAAGACAGAGTGGACCAGACCAGATAATTTGAAGACCGAAGAGGAATATCAGGTGAGAAAAATCCCAATTATGCATTTTACCTACCATTTGCTTGGTATTATTTGAGACAAGTGTGTAACTTTTAAGGTCTGCATACTAGTAGTTGGGTGGCTGCTGACTGATGCAGTACTGAAGACTCCTGTCTGAACCTGACAAGACAGATTGGACCAGATGATTTGAAGACCGAAGAGGAATGTCAGGTGAGAAAAATCCCAATACAGCATATTACCTACAATTATTTGGTCTTATTTGAGACAAGTGTGTAACTTCTAATGTCTGTATGGTCAGGTGGCTGCTGACTGATGCAGTAGTGAGGACTACTGTCTGAACCAGACCTGGTCCAGATGATTTGAAGACCCAAGAGAAATATCAGGTGAGAAAAATCTGAATTCTGCATTCAACCTATTATTTACTTCATGTTGTTTGAGACAGTGTGTAACTTCTAATGTCTGCATAGTTAGGTGGCTGCTGACTGATGCAGTATTGAAGACTTCTGTCTGAACCTGACAAGACAGATAGGACCTGACCAGATGATTTGAAGATTCAAGAGGAATATCAGGTGAGAAAAATCCCAATTCTGCATTTTACCTACAACTACTAGTATTTGGTCTTATTTGAGACAAGTGTGTATCTTTTAATGTCAGTATAGTTAGATGGCTGCCGACTTATACAAGAGTGAAGACTACTGTCTGAACCTCAAACAAGACAGATTGGACCAGAAGATTTGAAGACCGGTACCAAAGAGGAATATCAGGTGAGAAAAATCCCAATTCTGCATTTTACTTACAACTATTTGGTCTTATTTGAGACTAGTGTGTAACTTCTACTGTCTGTATACTATATTAGTTAGGTTGCAGCTGACTGATGCAGTAGTGGTGAATTCCTTATAAACCTGACAAGAGAAGATTGGACCACACCAGGTGATTTGAAGACCGACGATGACTCTCAGGTGAGAAAAATCTGAATTCTGCATTCAACCTACAATTTACTTTGTAATTTGAGACAAGTGTGTAACTTTTAATGTCTGTAGTTAGGTGGTTGCTGACTGATGTAGTAGTGAAGACTACTGTCTGAACCTGACAAGAGAAGATTGGACCAGATCGGGTGATTTAGAGACACAAGAGCAAGATGACAACAACATCCACAGGTGAGACAATGCTTTAGAAGATCTGTTTGACTCTAGTACTCTTCCCTTACGTCTTACACTTTATAAAAATAACACACATGTAGCAAAACATCTTTCACATTAATTTTGTATTGCCTTTGACTTGAATGAAAGTATATTCTTCTTGAGCCCTTGTCAACATTTCTAGGAAGAGGCAAAGTAAAAGGTTGCATACAAGGGTTCATCTTTACCTGGTAGCTAGTTTTTTTAGTCATTCACATACAATAGCCATGTACCTGGCATGAATTGTTCTTTTATAATTATATAGGTATAATGGGGTCAGCAGTCCTGATGTTCCTGTCCAAACCAGGCTAGTTGAGACAGCTTACTTTGAAGTTGAAGACAGAGTGAAGAGTTTGTACAGGTGAGACAATGCTTTCCAACTATATTTTTTCTGTATGTTAAGAACTGAGAGGCAATAATAAGCTACTTTTAACACTTTGTACATTAATGATCTAAGCAATCAATCAACCGCAAGCATCATTTAAGCAAAGAGATAGTTTAAGTGCAGGATTTTATCATTATCTTTCATAGTCACCTAGTCGCCTGAAAATTTTGAGGGGAGCATCACACATAGCACTAATTATTCATTATATTAGTTAGGTGTGTCCTGGCGTTCCTGTCCTGACGTCCCTGTCCTGACTGGGAAAAACCTGCGACGAAGGCTGAGCAAACCAGTTGACCTGAAGACAGAGTTTGTACGTGGTTATCCAGGTGAGACAATACAACAACAGTGTCATAGATTTTTTCTTTCCTATTGGATGTATTATTAAGAGCTATGGCATAGCTTGCTACTAGTAACACTTTGAAAAGCCTATCTTTTTGTGTATCGATTCAAGCAACTTGCCTGACAACTTACATGACTTATTCCTTGCCTCACATGTTATTATTAGTAAGAACTCTGAGGTGTAACATGCTACAAGTACAATACATTTTGTAACACTTTTAAAAGCAGTTTTCTAGAGCCTAACTCTTTTCAAAATCTATTCAATCAATGGGATAGTTGAATTGCATGATGCTCTCATTAGTTTGGTTATTCAGTGTTGCCTGGGGATGTTTTTCCATCACACATCCTTTTATATTATTTCTAGGTGTGTGCTGAGGCTGTCCAGTCTGGGAGAAACCTGCGATGACAGCTCAACAAACCATTTGACTTGAAGATGCAGAAGAAAACAAAGACAGTGGGCACAGTTGTAACTTGTGAGTATAGTTTATTTGTTCAGCAACACACCCAGGATAATACATTTCAATCCTATAATCCAATGATCCGGTCATTAAAGCTTTCACTGCTTTTAATTCCATAGTATGTCACACTTTTCTAGACTCCTTTTCACATCTTCAAACAATTAGTCTGACAAAAGAGGTTACATTGTGTAATGTCTCCCAGTATAACCTCCTTGGTCCCATATTGCACTTTTAGTCATTTGAGATACAGCACGTCACACTTTTTGCACTGTGCTTTGGACCTTTACAGGCAGCATTTAGGTCCATTCTTACTGTCATAAACTTGCATGTTGCATGACATGATATCTTGCATTAGTAAGGCCAATTGCTTTTGTCAATACAGTGACTTTTGTTTCTTTGTCTTCAAGATGCGGACCCGGAGACTGGACTGCAGCAGGAGGAAGAATCGGACAAGGTTGTAGGCAAGGTTGTGTGTAAGAAGGTGGGGAGGAGTGAGTATGGTTTCTTTGTTAACACTAGACAACACTCCACATGCACACACTTCCACACAGTCACTTGCATGCACATTTCTCTTGCACTCACATTTCTCTTTTTTTACCATTTTCGCATGCGCGAAAATGGTAACTCAGACGAGATTCAGATTGGATCAACGGATGGATGGATCAACGGTTCCACCCTTCAACGGCCATGCAGACATGCTAAGTCACCGCATGTCGCTAGATGTCGTTGTTGCGACGGCCATGCAGACATGCTGAGTTGCCGCATGTCGCTAGATGTCGTTGTTGCGAGTGCACTTTTTACCATTTATGCCTTGGACGTTTGTATACTTTCCATTATGGTTGCTAATTTCAAAATCATAGTTCTATTAATGTTGCATAACAAAGCTGCTGACAAAACAAACTTAATTTGTCTTGAACAATAACTTGATTTTATTATTTGCCAAAAATGTTGATAAAGACATGTCTATAATCACAGTAATCAAGGATTTTAATAAACTGCATAAATTATGTCAATGAGCATTAGCAGTGTGGATTAGTCTAGATGTTCAGATTTCCATTAGCCGGCAGTCCAGAGGGTCACACGTCCGACCAATCAAGGCGCTGCAGGCAAAGCTTATTAAAAGCCTCCTTTTTCAGGCGTTCCCCGGATCGGTGTTTTTGTGTGTGTGTGTGTTGGGGGGGGGGGGTGGGGGG
>NW_017804476.1:738823-756483 GCF_001625305.1 Branchiostoma belcheri
ACCTCATTTGCAGACTTTAGCGGCCATGGAGTTGATTTGGGGAAGTGCTGAGACGCGATTTCGCTACGGCATATGGGATTTTGCCGCGGAGGGAGTTACGTACGCCGGCAAAAACTTGCTTCAGCGATCGGCTCCAGAAAATTTATCTTTATGCTGCCGCTCAAGTCTTCGAAGGTGGTTTAACGAAGTTTATATAAATATAAAGCCACTTTGCGTAGATCGATCTCCGTTTTCTTGCGATGGTATGAAAATTCAAGTACAGTATATTTTCAAAACGTTTTGATATTTCTTTGTTCGTTGCCACATGTTGTTTATTTATCTTATTGTCATGTACAGTTACCAGCGTGAGTCTGAGTCGAGCCATTGTTCTTATGTGGCCGTTAGCACATGTTTAAACAGACAGCAACATTGAAGAAAAGAACCGAGTTAACAGACATCGGCACGTTCCTTGAAGTCAGGTTTCCCGCCGTATTTAAATAAGAAATGTGTGGGCCCGCGGCGTTTTGAAAAGACGCGACGCGCTTTGGAAAGACCCCGCGCCGTGGCTCATTCAAATTCGCTACATTTTTTGCTAAGTTTAATGTCTTCACCCACGATTTTTGACCGTCAATGTTGACGGTAAGGACTTAAATTTTTACCGTCCGACGGGAAAAATACCGTCAATTGACGGTAAAACGGGCGCTGGCTAAAGCCCTGGTTGAATGTCACGAGGTTTGTAAACTTAGATGTTGGGGACAAAGCCATAGAAGAGATTTTGAATAAAATTATATATATATATATTAACGTTACTTATAATTTAAGTTAAAATGTACTTTTGTGTCTCATTTTTTATTCTGTTAAAAAGACTCTTAAAAGAGAGAAACAGGTTATAAACTGTTATATACTTGATTTTTGTAATGCTTTAAACTTAAAGAGTTGAAATATAGAAGTGCATGTTCTCTCATTATATACAATGTTGATAAGAACTAGAACCATTTATATAACTTAGGTAAATTGAAATGCTAGGATGGGGAAAATGTTCGTAAAAACTGTAAGCCTGTAAGCGGCGAAAATGGTCAGCTTTTGCAGAAGCACTTGTTCATTTAACGTTTATTGTAGCCGGCGACTTAAATTTCATGTCAAGCAACACTGAAAAATTCTTCATATTGTATGGTTGAATGCCAAATTACCCCTAAATTGTTGCTTCAGACCTTTACACTTAAATTGTTCCGCCAAAAAACTTAGCAACTAAGCCGGCTGCATGAATTCCACGTTGTTATCCTCTTCATATTGTATGAATCCCAAATTGTCGCTTTGGACCTTTAGACTAAAATTCTCCCGCCGAAAAACTTCGTTTCTTAGCCGGCCGCATTAATTCCTTAGACTTAGTCATCCTCTTCGTATCGCATGAATACCGAATTGCCCCCAAAATTGTCGCTTTAGACCTTTACACTTAAATTCTCCTGCCGAAAAACTTCATATCTTAGCTGGCTGCATTAATTCCTTAGTCATCCTCTTTGTATCGTATGAATGCCAAATTGCCCCCCAAATTGTCGCTTTAGACCTTTCTTTAAACTTACATTCTCCAGCCAAAAAACTTGTCTATCTTTGTATTAATTCCATGTCTAATTCCTTGTTCAGTCGATTTTCCCGCCAAAACAATTAATTGGCACCCTCACCTGGTTAATTAATTGGATTAAGTTTTCCCGCCAAAAAACTTAGTATATAGACCACTCTAACCTTGAACTTGTGCCCACCTCCCACACTTCTTCCACAACTCAGAGTATGTTAGTTACACTGTTCTCTAGACTTCTTCGAACATGTAGTCACCACACTCTGCTACACAAACACTTTGTTGATCGAGTGCAGCTTTTCCACCACTTAAACTTTAGAATAATCTCTCACTCTCCTGGTCAGTCAATGCACTAAGTGTACTCCCCGGGGGATGTCTTTTCGGAGACATTGATGCTTCGACACATCAGTATACCAGTGCAATTGATTGACCAGGAGAGCTGGAGATTATTCTAAAGTTTAAGTGGTGGAAAAACTGCACTCGATCAACAAAGTGTTTGTGTAGCAGAGTGTGGTGACTACATGTTCGAAGAAGTCTAGAGAACAGTGTAACTAACATACTCTGAGTTGTGTGGGAGGTGGGCAGGAAGAGTGGGGCACAAGTTCAAGGTTAGAGTGGTCTATATACTAAGTTTTTTGGCGGGAAAACTTAATCCAATTAATTAACCAGGTGAAGGTGCCAATTAATAACCAGGTGAGGGTGCCAATTAATTTTTGTTGGCGGGAAAATGGACTGAACAAGGAATTAGTGTGGAATTAATACAAAGACAAGTTTTTTGGAGGGAGAATTTAAGTGTAAAGAAAGGGCTAAAGTGACAATTTTGGGAGCGACGACAACAATGCAGCCGGCTGTAATACGAAGATTTTTGGTGGTAGAATTTAAGTGTAAAGGTCCAAAGCGGTAATTTGGGATATGAAGAGAATAACTAAGGAATTCATGCGGCCGGCTAAGATTCAAAGTTTTTCAACGAGACAATTTAACTTAAGTGTACATGTCCAAAGCGACAATTTTGGGGGCAATTTGGGAATCATAAAATATGAAGAGGATACCAACGTGGAATTCATGCAGCTGGCTTAGATGCGAAGTTTTTCAGCGGGACAATTTAAGTGTAAAGGTCTGAAGCAACAATTTAGGGGCAATTTGGCATTCAACCATACAATATGAAAAATTTTTCACTGTTGTTTAACATGAAATTGAAGTCACCGGCTACAATAAACATTAAATGAAAAGAGAGAGTAAGAGTGCAAGAGAAAAGAGAAATGTGAGTGCAAGTGTGTGGATGTGGAGTGTTGTCTCGTGTTAACAAAGAAACCATACTCACTCCTCCCCATCTTCTTTCATGCAGCCCTGCCTACAAAAGTCTGGTTCTTCCTCCTGCTGCATTCCAGTCTTCGGGTCTACATCTTGAAGACAAAGAAACAAAAGTCAGTGTATTGACAACAGCAATTGGCCAATGCTAGATATTATGTCACACAACATGCAAGTTTATGACAGTAAGAATGGACCTAAATGCTGCCTGTAAAGGTCCAAAGCACAGGGCAAAAAGTGTGACGTGCTGTATCTCAAATGACTAAAAGTGCAATGTGGGACCAAGGAGGTTATACTGGAGACATTATACAATGTAACCTTTTTTGTCAGACTAATTGTTTGAAGATGTGAAAAGGAGTCTAGAAAAGTGTGACATACTGTGTAATTAAAAGCAGTGAAAGCTTTAGTGACCAGATCATTGGATTATAGGATTGAAATGTATTATCCTGGGTGTGTTGCTGAACAAATAAACTATACTCACAAGTTACAACTGTGCCCACTGTCTTCTCTCACTGCTTTGCTGTCTTCGTTTCCTTCTGCATCTTCAAGTCAAATGGTTTGTTGAGCTGTCATCGCAGGTTTCTCCCAGACTGGACAGCCTCAGCACACACCTAGAAATAATATAAAAGGATGTGTGATGAACATCCCCAGGCAACACTGAATAACCAAACTAATGAGAGCATCATGCAATTCAACTATCCCATTGATTGAATAGATTTTGAAAGAATTAGGCTCTAGAAAACTGCTTTTAAAAGTGTTACAGAATGTATTGTACTTGTAGCATGTTACACCTCAGAGTTCTTACTAATAATATCACGTGAGGCAAGGAATAAGTCATGTTAAGTTGTCAGGCAAGTTGCTTGAATCGATGCACAAAAAGATAGGCTTCTCAAAGTGTTACTGGTAGCAAGCTATGCCATAGCTCTTAATAATACATCCAATAGGAAAGGAAAATCTATGACACTGTTGTTAAGTATTGTCTTGATGCTTGCGATTGATTGATTGCTTAGGCCACACCAATTTAATTTGTTGGTTCTCGGATTTTTTCAGAAAAATATGAAGCGACAGGGCGAAAAAATAAAAATAAAAACAGGTCTAGGCATCCTATTATAGGCTTAAATGCTACGAAATGAGCCATGAAGTCAACACAAAAGGGTGGGTTAAAATTTAAACATTGAATTTTGAACTTTTAATCAAACCACTGCAATGATGGATGGGAAAACTGTAACAACTAGGAAGAAAAGGACTTGCTCAACTGTTGGGGGGCAAAACATGAGCATTTTTCAGTTGATTCAGGACCAGAATCAAATTTTTTTTTTTGCAAATCAGAAAAAAACGAAGAGGCGAATCCGAGAACCAACAAATTAAATTGGTGTGGCCTTAGATATGTACAAAGTGTTAAAAGTAGCTTCTTATTGCCTCTCTTAACACACAGAAAAAATATAAAGTTGGAAAGCATTGTCTCACCTGTACAAACTCTTCACTCTGCCTTCAACTTCAAAGTAAGCTGTCTCATCTAGCCTGGTTTGGACAGGAACATCAGGACTGCTAACCCTATTATACCTATATAATTATAAAAGAACAATTGACGCCAGGTACATGGCTATTGTATGTGAATAGCTACCAGGTAAAGATGAACTCTTGTATGCAACCTTTTACTACATGTATGCCTCTTCCTAGAAATGTTGACAAGGGCTCAAGAAGTCTAATATTCTAGTCATTTATTCAAGTCAAAGACAATACAAAATTAATGTGAAAGATGTTTTGCTACATGTGTTATTTTTATAAAGTGTAAGATAAAAGAGAAGTATGCAAAGCAGTGACCCGGCATCACGCTTCATTCCTGCAGGCCGAACACTTTGCCCATAATGTTACGTCAACATCAAGTCATAACGACCTGACTTCACATTATGCAAATCAAATACAAGCGCTTAGACATAGCGGCATGCAGACCCCATTTTTGAGTTCTAAAAATAAAAGCCAACTCATGGTCAAGGTCCGATGTTCTCTTGTCTTGTAGATAGGTAACAGGTCCCTCAGGGACACACACAGGCAAATCCTTCTGGAACAGGACAGGTACACAGGATAGCTGACAGGAACACAGACAGGTCCCACAGCAAACACAGGAACATGGTCAGGTACCAGAGTCTCAGCATCCCATAAGCTAGGGTATAAAAGAAAGAAACATTCTGAAAAATCTCATGCCGAATTTACAATTCACATACACCAAGGATACACCTGTTTACATAACATGCAGCATAGCATAGTAATATGTATAATATTTGCTATAAAATCTGCTTTGGTTGGGGCAAGAGCACATGGAACATTGTTAGTGAGGCAAAAAAGGGCACAGCCAAAAGGGAACATAGAATATTCTGACCAATCAAAAATCACACAAAAATACATCTAACACAAGATCACATAAGGCATCATAATCCTTTTCTTCCAAAACCTACTTTGGTTGGGGGAAGAGCACATGGAACATTGTTAGTGAGGCAAAAGAAGGGCACAACAAACAGTGAACATACATGTACCATTGTTCGAAATACCTGTCTGCAATCTGCAGATAGATTTTCAAGATTGCAGAAGAAAAATTGATACAATCTGCAATTTTGCAGCAGGAAAAATTGGCACTTGGGATTTGACGCTTTTGGCCCCAAGGACAGACAACAATTAAGCTCCTGTTCTGAAACAACAGGAGCTTCTTCACTAATTTGCATCAACCTGGTCTTGACTTGTTTATCTTTTGTTTCCTTTTGGACTTCCAAAAATTTGTCTTCACTAATTTGCATATCAATCAATAGTTCATGCTTATAAACCTGCAAGATTGTAGTATGGAGGCTTGTGTATTTGCAGAAGGTATTTCCAAATTGCAGAACAAAATTTTTACTCAGCTCTGAAAAAAAGTATTTTGACCACTGTGTACTTAGTATATCATAACCAAACAACACTCACAAATATGATCACATATCAAGATATCACAATCCATTTGTTTCCAAACCTTCATTCGTTGTGGGAAGAACACATGGAACATTGTTCAGGCAAAACATGAGCACAGCCAACAGTGAACATAGTACTGACCAAACAACAATCACATTATTTTATACATCTCACATAAGATATCACAATCCAAGTAACAACATGATATGCATCTCATGTAACCATTGCACATACATATAACAATATAACATTGCAAACATTACATATTATGTAAAAAATAAAACACAAGATGTAAAAAGTAGAAAACTAAGACTACAGTGACAAAGTCATCAAACTTTACTGACTCACAAAGTGAAACAATTTTAGTCATGTCAATGGGGTTGAAAATCTAACAATCATATATAGCATCATATAAATGTAGTTTGCACAAATCTAGTATGATCATGCATACAAACGTATTTCACACAAATCTAGCATGATAATACATGTGCATAGTCTTACACATTTAGTTTATGAATGATTTCATCATCATTCATTTTACCTCAGGCCTGATTTTACCTTGGAGTAGTCATGAATCTTTGTTTTGCAGCTAACTGCCTCTTGCTCCAGTCAACCCAGCTGAGCATATCATCTGCCTGATGAAAGACATTCAAAATGTCCCCAATTCAAGTCCTTCCTCGGCACACAACTGTTTAATGTCACGCATCACGCTCACCAGTGTGTTCAGGCCTGCTGCACTCACCCTCGTCCTTGTCTGTGTCCTGTAGCTCCCCCAGGAGAGTGGATGCATCCTTCTCCCAATCCCTCACCTGTCACAGGTTGACAGATCTTCATCGATAGCAGCCAGCTCCCCGAAGTTACAACCAAACAGTCCTGTGGAATTTGGTTGGTCTGCAGTGTCCACACTAGTCTGATCCTCTTCTGCTCCCTCTGTGTCAGCACTGACTGCTACAAAATGATTAAAAAAAACAACAATTGAAAATAAAGACAATTTACAATGTTTACAACATTGCATTTATACCGCTCAACAACTGGTTAATATGCATAGAAAAATCCTGACCTGTTCCAGACCAAAACACCGCTTCTCTTGCAGTCAAGCTTATGGTGGATTCTTGGTGTCTTTTCTACCTGCAAATTTACCTTCCTGATCACTATGAGACGTATATCATAACCCTGGATACGGTCTTTGATACATAAAACAACTCTGTTACCGCCCCCCTCCCCCCTCGAAAATATTACCGGTCGTCTGTCTACCCTCCTTCTATGGCCTTCTATCTATCACCTTATCCATGTCATCCTCTACACAAACGGTACTATCGTGTCCCCTCTGTATGCTATCGGCCTCGGAACACTTTTGGTTTACATTGAAACGCATAGAATTTGACCAAAACACAACAAACCACGTTTCAAGCAAAGCTGTTCAGGTCAGGGGTCACATAAAAGCGCCCCTCAGCGGATTATGTACAAAATGCACCTCTTACGATTGGTGTAGTTTTTCTATTTCAGGATCATTAATTTCACCCTCATTGAATAGAAATTGATTGACCCATGTTCAAATAACTGGTGTGGGTACGGTGCAAAAAATTGAATAAATACAAGTGCCTTTTTATCTTCCTTACTGGACTACATAAAAGCGCCCCCTTCGGTTGCTTAACTTGGTGCAGCGTTAACTCGTGGGGGACAATTGCCGCAATTTATTTTCAACATTCTGTCTTTTTGCTTCATTCACCTGAGAGGAGAATTACCTACAATAGTCAAGAGAGTATCTACGACGATTTAAAGTACAACTTACCACCAAAGCGGACGTGGCGCGTCTTCCTGGGCGGAATTTTTACCCAGCTCGTTCTTCCCTTCCATGCACCGTGACTCGCCATCTTGGAAAGGCGTGTTTCACGCACGTGTCATGCCACCTGTAAATCACGAGCAAAATTTGCATTCGATAATCAAGTTAAGATATAAGATTAATAATGACAGGCCAATAGGAAATCACCACCAGAAAAATACGATGTCTTAATTATGGCTTTAATCTTACGAATTCTTAATTCTAAATTTTTCTATCCTCATCCATTTTACTTAAGGCGTCGAGGAAAAAAATTATTTTTTTTACCCATTTATCTTCTGATTGCGGTAAGAACATTTTCTAGCTAGTAGTAGGTGACAAATTACAAACATTACAGTTATTGCAACAATTGCCTTTATTATTTCTCTTTATCGACGATTGTTAAACTAAAAATCCAATTCTTCCCATATCATAGTATCAACGATAAGATCACAAAGTTACAAAATATAGCCGAATATAACCGAAACGTCCGCAATTTGTGACTAAAAGGACTTAGATTTTCAAACGTTAGTCAATAAAATGGTTATGTGATAGGTTTTAGCTGAGCAATGATTCAATTATAAGGACGACCAATCAAAACATCGGATTTCGTCTTATAATGAGGCTCAAAAATATGCATATATTAAGTCCAGGTGGCGCATTACGTCATGCGATGTAGTTACGCAGTCCTCCAGGTGACCTGTGTAGATATGCTGGGTTAAATCATGGAGGTAGAAAAAAGTCCTTTTTTCTACCTCCATGGTTAAATGTAGGCAGGAATGGGTGTAAACATTGGCGTTTAAAGTAAAAATAGCACAAGCAATTACAGAACTAGTTGTTGCAATGTTTTCTATATGATCCATTCTTCACGTGTAGTTGTTTTCTTGACGGTTAGAACTGATAGTAAGAACAAAATCAAGGAAACTATGTTTAGTAACGAAAAATTAAACAAACATCAATTAAACGCATAAACGCATAAACTTTTCATTCCAGTTTTCCCGCCAAACCCTTTCTAGAAGTGTAATAATTCATACCTGAGGTGTCCAGAAGAATCTTTCCATCCCTGGTGAACGTGCACCTTTCTTTAAAAAGTTCACTCCCTCACATTTTTAGTTAATTGGATGCTGTGATGCATCCACAGGCGCCATAACACACGTGTCAATGAGGGCCTCTAGCAGTTCACGGAATTATTGCAGGTACTTGAGGAGATTTTTTACATGCAATAATTTCACCGACTGCTAGAAGTCGCTTTTGATACATGGCGCAGAGGGTCATTAACCGATGTATCCTTGATGCTGATTGGTCTCATCATGTCTATGTGTTTAAGTCGTCGAGCCCGATTGGATAATAAAGAGAAACAATTATGACGTCTGCCTCTTTGACCAAATATGGACAACAGACTCAAAGCTATAAAGCCGCTTTACTTTTCATGTAAACAACTGAGGTTACGATGGACTTTCTGACGAACGGGAGTATTTTAGGCAGTTATTTTCCCCCAGATAAGCTACTGAGTCGTAAGAACTGACTCTACAAAGAAAAGCAGCCGATTTATGAGGTTAGGGGAGGTGAAAATGCTCGGCAACCACGTAATATTCTTACGAACAGGGGAGGGGGACTTTCAGCACCAAGGACAGCTACAGGGATAGTTTCAGTTTGAACCTTCATGACTACAAACTGAATATTAATACACCGACTGCAATATACAAAGGAAATCAATTTGTGAATTTTTCAATTTTCAGTGTCGATCTCAATATCATATGAATGGAAACAGTCGCTGCCAGGCGTATAACTATGGCAATCCCCAAGCTGTTACGATTTTGCCTTCCACCATGCATCTGCTTGGTTTACATTCATATGGCACGGATCGACACGGAAAATTCACTTCTGCCAAGACTGTGACCATTTCTTCAAGCGATCAGCTGATCGCAAAATCACATTTTTACTTGTAAGTTGAGAATGAAGGAAATTTGGGCAAAGGCAATATGTAGGAATAGAAAGGAGACCATACGGACTAACTCTGAAAACAAGGAGGCAGAAAAATGCCAAAGGTTGTTTTCTAAAATCAAATGTTGACCAGTCAAAGCCTTAGAAGTGACCACTATGGTCTGGTCACCATGCTACAGCTTTGGCTGTAGTTCTAATGAAATAGATATGTTTTATAAAATTGCAACATTATGTAACCCAAAATGATGTTATCATGGTGACCTCTGGTTCAGGTCGTTGACCTTATTTGTTTGGACGAAAAGAAGAGAAAACAGAGCAAAAACAATATGTTTTCTTTTGGTAATTTACCAAAAGAAAACATATTGTTTTTGCTCTGTTTTCTCTTCTTTTCGTCCAAACAAATAAGGTCAACGACCTGAACCAGAGGTCACCATGATAACATCATTTGGGTTACATAATGTTGCAATTTTATAGCAGGAGGGATTTAGACTCGTGTCTGATCATACATATGAATGTGTTTGAGTAAGGATTAACAGAGCAGGTACCAAGTACATGTACCTCATAGTTTGCATTTTAAGGTATACTAGTAATCAAATCAAAGCAAGGAAAACAATGACACACGCATTGTTTGGTAGTAAAATATGTATTGATTTCGGATTATATTTATTTACATGTATGAAAATATACATTATAATCAGTATCATAACACCTTAACAATAAAGGTGCTACACCTAATAGTACTGGAATAAAGATAACCAAACCTGAATGTATGAGTAAAATATGGATGAATAAAGTTGGGAATGTGAATAACAGCACACTACCTGAGTTTAGAACTATGCATATTTTTATCCTTTACAGCATTATAGGTTATTTTATGAAATACATCCATTCCCACACATACTTTCATGACAGCTGAAAAAGCTGTTTAGGACCATGTAAACCACCAATATAGCACATAATTTCGTTTAAGTTGTGGCAACTTTTTTACCTGTGCTGTTGCATGAAAATCGGTACCAGAAAGGATGTTATTCATACTACTGATGCTGCATGGCAATGTACAAACTGAACATAGTAACTGTACAATTCAACAGCATTTTCATAAATAAAACATACACGTATGTCACTAAATGCAGTTCAGCACATATTGAGTAACTGGTCCCAAGGCTGTATACGTGCGTATCACGTATCACTTCTTTACTTATATTTTACGCATCATACAAATATACAGGACAATATCAACAACATGATCATCATTGGCCTGGAACTTAATTTACTAAATAATAATACTGGTATTTGATCAAGTACTGAAAAAATTAAGTACGTACAACAAGTTTGCCTGAAAGCGTCGCCTTTTCTGACATAAAGCAAGAATAAATACCAGTACTGGATGATTTACAGACTAAATAATACATGATGCCCTCTACACAAAGATAGTTACTTATATCCAAAGAAAAGGTATGTTTCGCTATGACTTAAGACAGAATTAAACAGTACAGCTTTTGGTAACTTAATCAATTTAACATTTTTTGCGGTAAAAATTATGTGAATATCAAAATACACTGTCATGGCAATGTTACCAATGTCAAAACTAAAGTTTACGGCTAGAGGTGTTTTCTATGTACAATACCATTGATTCCATGTAACACACAATGTTATTGCATCCAATATGGTAAAATCAAGCCTAAGAGCAATACATAAAATTGCAACAATCTCCTCTTCAAGGTAAATTTAACAAATATAAGTTATTAAGTAATTACAAGATGGCTGATTTAAAAAGATTAATTGCAATACCATTTCTAAATGTGGACATTGCCACTTGAGTATTCCCAAGCAATAACATCAAATTTTACAAAGGAACAGGTTTTAACAAAATAAAACTGGCAGTTTCCACAGTAAGCATGAAACAACTTCTTTGTTTCATATCATTAATCTCAGTTTCTACAACTATAAATATAATCATAACTATGCAGTATTAAAACATACTTTTGTAAAGAAAACAGCAACAACATAAAATATAAGAACAGTCTTTACGCTTCAGATACAAAACAATTCTATTTTTCTAGCATCTTTCATGGAATGTAACTGCATTTTTCAAGGATGACTACAAATAGAACAAAGGGAAGACACAGGCAGTGTCAGACAATACCTCTCAACATGACACACAGACAGAAAACCACAGTAGCTGCCTCCAACTTCAGACTTTACCTGTAGAAATCCAACTTTTGATACAAGACTCACTTGACATCATTTTCTCATATCAAAATAAGTACTTACGCGACTCAGAAACACCCCCACAAACTCTGTAGAATAATCCTAAGAGGCCAGAACCACAACAGACATCAAGGTGGTCTCACTTGCCGACGGGGGTGTGCAGGCTACCATGCTGCCTTTTTCCCCTCCCATCTTTCCTCTTCAAACTCGGACTCGTTGTCCGAGCTGTACCCCTCGTTGTAGTGCCCGTAGTCCCCTCCCCCCGGACCGCCCCTTCCCTTTCCCCTTCCCTTTCCCCTTCCCCTTGCCCTTTGTCCTGGTTTTCCTCAGGATGTGACCGGTTTTCACCAGTCCCTTTCTCTCCCCCTCCGTTTCCACGTAGTGTAAAGTGTAGCTGCCCAGCTCGTACTCCTCGGAGCAGCTTTCCGGTACGTTTCCCGGTAAGGGCGGGAAACAGTTGCCGGGTCTGAGCACCTCCGCCGCATCACTGTCCGTCACGATGGAGGAAGGCGGGAGTTTCTGAGGTAGATCGCGAGAGGAGTTCGCGCTGCTGGAGGTCGTGTGTGTGCTGTCTACGTCCACACTACTGTCACTGAAAGTTCTCCTGGGTAAGGGTCTACGACTGCTGGATAAGTGGGGAGGGGTTCTCTGAGAGGAGCTGTCTTGGAGGTTACCACCCCTTTCAAACTGCAAGGCACCTGCAAAAATTGAAGAAGACAACAATCATGAAATAACAGCTCTGTGTACTTCCTATCCTGCTTTCCCCTCAAGTTTTTTTGAACTGGTATTGCTAATATCATGCTAATATTTCACCTAAATCATTTCAAAACAAATCACCGTTAACAAATAATTCCTCAACTTTCTTTTTTCTGCAGTTGTCAACACCATTAACATTCAGTTGTGTGAACAGGTCCATTTTTCTCTGACTGCGAACTTTTGCTACCGTCAACATAAAGTGAATTACAGTAGTACCTGGAGGCTCAAGTGGCCGAGGGAAGCTGATTTTTCCCTTCTTGGTGTCGAGCTGCGGTAGCTTTGCTGCAGCGTGCTGCCTGTACAACTCCTGCCGCAGCAGCGCGGTCGCGGAATCTCCACTCAGACTTCCCTCCTGCAGCTGCGAACTGGTGTACGACCCCTGCAGGTCAAACTGGGAGTCCCCGTGGCTGGCCTGCAGGTCGGGGTGGGAGAGGGTGGTCCCCTGTAAGTCAGACTGGGAATCCCCGTAGCTGCTGGGGAGGGTTTCTGACAGGCACTGGCTGGAGCTGACCGACACGACCTGCTCCGGACGCTGCAGCTGCAACTGCCGGAATATCTCAAGCTCCAACTGAGATCTGAAAAAGAATAACAAAACATAAAATTTCAGACATTCTAAAAAGCTCACCCTAAACTTCTTGGCCAGAGTTCTGGGCTAAAAAGTAAAACTCACACGGCATAGTCATCGTGCCTCAATGTACGTTAGACATAGAAGTTGTGGAAAAAATGCAGTCACTGCGTAACATCATATCGGGCTAAAATCATCTAGCTACCAGAGTATCTAACTTGAGCTACTAGTATTTTTCCTCAATTAGCAGAAATGGCTGGATTGCCTAGCCCATTATAAACTTTGACTGATGATACATTAACCAGTTAACTACACCAATGTATTAACAATAAGCTATAAGCTGTTTTTCATTGGCATAAATGACTGGGTTGTCTGATTCTCTAATCACAAGCTGCAATTAATGATAAGTTAATCAGTTAACTAGATAACCAATGTGTTAACCTCAGCTGTTTTTCCTTGGCATCGATGGCTGGGAGGTCTGACTCCCTAACTAGAAAGCTCTGGTTAATGATAAGTTAATCAGTTAACTGGATAACCAATGTGTTAACCTGAGCTGTTTTCCTTGGCAATGATGGCTGGGAGGTCTGACTCCCTAACTAGAAAGCTCTGGTTAATGATAAGTTAACCAGTTAACCAGATAACCAGTGTGTTAACCTGAGCTGTTTTTCCTTAGCATCGATGGCTGGGAGGTCTGACTCCCTAACTAGAAAGCTCTGGTTAATGATAAGTTAATCAGTTAACTAGATAACCAATGTGTTAACCTGAGTTGTTTTTCCTTGGCTGAGAAGGCAGGGTTGTCCGACTCCTTTCTCTGCTGCATCAGGGTGGACATATCCGGTTCTGTCTGGTACAGACCGGCTTCAATCTTCTCACAGCGCTCCTGCAGCCGCTGGTCCTCGTAGGGCCGGATCTGTAACCATGACAACAGGCATGTTTCCATGGAAATGGCACAACTCACTTGTACACAATCATCAGTCTCATAAAAGGCTTGTTCTCATGTAAATGTGCAAGATGCTGTCACCACTCTTTATGACTAGATATGAGCCAAAAGAAACAAAGGTACTGTTTTTGTGCAGCAAACCAGGGGAAGACATACTAACCATAAAAACAAAATTGTTAGTAATATGTATCACAGAATTTGGTCTTCACATTACTGTCTTTCAAATATAGGTATTGTTATTGCTATGTTTCCCATAATTTATGACAGAACCTACACATTTTATCCTATAATGTGGCACCATTCTGTTAGTGTTAAGAAACTTACTACTGAACAAACCAACATTATAATTTTTTATAAAAACTGAAACAAAACTATTTGGCAAAGGTAATTCAACATCTTAACCCTTTTAATCTCTGATTGTCAGATGTCAAAAAACACATTGACTTTAGTATGCCATACAATACATGTACAAAATGTAGTGTACATGCAGTAATACAGCTAGAGACCAGTGTCACTTTTTTTGACTGGGTTATGAGCCTCCCCATTGCAAGGCCTTCTCATTGTACAGTTAGTTGCTTGCAATGGCAGCCATACTGATGATACCTTTATCTCATGGTGTTTTACATTAGATATCACAATGGCAAAATGTCAAGAAATCTAACATGAACACACACGTGAAACTGCTTGTACATCAAATTAAAGCTGGCATAACAACATACAAGTTGGATAACACGGAACAACGAATGTGAGGACAAGCACACAAGATGGAGCAACACAAAACAATGTTTTGCACACACAGTTATGTATTATTTGATGGAAATGCTAAACAAGTGAGGAAATTAAATATGAAGTCTTAGTGCATACATGTACAAGTCTGCATTTTCCATTTAGTTTGCCATAGTTTTTAACAAGTTATACATGTACATTTCTACATGACACTATACTGTATTGAGAGAGTAGCAAAAACAAAGACTGAAACTTTGAATTACAAAATTACGTGAAAGTTGTTATTTGATAGCAGATAGTTATATTACAGCAGATAGAATAGACAGAGCAGCTGGAAAGAGTTAGAAGAAAAGCTGATCTTGAGAAGACCTTGCCCCCGCTCACCTCCGAACCACCACTAGAAATGCCATCGTCCCCTACCCCATAGAACACGTCAATGTCGTAACACGAGCACGGCTTGTCCAGGATTCCCTCCTGGCTACAGATGGCGTTCATCCGGAAAAACAACTCGTCCACCTGGTACTCAAACTCCGCCATGGTGTACTCCTGGAGACAGGGTAAAAACAACACTCTCAACATATATTATTTATCATATAGAAAAACAACTTGTCCACCTGGTACTCAAACTCTGCCATGGTGTACTCCTGGAGACAGGGAAAAAACAACACTCTCAACATATATTATTGATCATATAGAAAAACAACTCGTCAACCTGGTACTCAAACTCTGCCATGGTGTACTCCTGGAGACAGGGAAAAAACAACATTCTCAACATATATTATTTATCATACAGAAAAACAACTCATCAACCTGGTACTTAAACTCCGCCATGGTGTACTCCTGAAGACAGGAAAAAACAACATTCTCAACATATACAGTACCGTTCGCGTTATAGTTACCCTAACGGCCGTTACTAACGCGTTTTTTTTCCGTTACTTTTCCGTTACTTTTCCGTAAGTTTTCCGTAACTTTTGCGTAAGTTTTCCGTTACTTTTCCGTTACTTTTCCGTTAGACTTCTGCATTCATATGCAGGCCGCGGTAACATCACAGAATAATGGGAGGAGTACTAATTTACCTCATGCGGGGCGGGAAATTACCGATACACACCGCTGGAACAGCGGAAGGAACGTTGATCTAGCCTGCATTTTACTATATTGTAACGTTTAAAACGTTTTACGATCACCGGCGCAATTCAATTTGATAGACATTTTCTTTTGTCACTGTTGCCCAGGCAAGCGTTTCTATAGTTTGTCAACTTTGTTTTGCTGTTTTTCTCTGTTAACTTATTTTACCACCGAATAAGCAAACCTACAGTAGATGATCTGAAGTTATAAATGCCCCGGTCCGCCGTACATAATAGGCGGCGGGCGTGAGGTAACGTTAGGGATGTGCAAAAACATCGTGGAAAATTCCTATGACACTCGAAAAAAGGCAGCATATTTACACGTGCCCACCAACATTTTTATAGCTAATTATTGACCAGTTTTGGGGAGTTTTGTTATGTCCTTGGAGTTTTGTTTAGAGTGGGACGGAAAGCCGTGCCGCCACTCCGACTCCATGCACTTCCGTGTTACATTACGTTGTATGTGACCAACAAAATTACGCCAAAGGCACAGCAAATCCACATGTACATATATTTTTTCCCGAAAATTCTTTTGAGTACGCATTTCGTCACTAGGATGTTGCTAATTAGTCGTAGAAATAAGGTAGAACCAGCGTAATAGTGGCTCTCTCGAGATCATTTCGTCGCGGGGAAGGGGCGCCCCAGCATGCAACGGGCTTCGTTCTAGCCAATCACAGCGCAGGTCATCTAAGGTGAACCAATCAGAGCGTAGCTACTTGCATATTATAATGAGCATGCTGCACACAGGGAGGCAGCGGCCAGGGCGACCGGCCCTGAGTGCGCGGGAATGTGTTTTGCAACTATATTTTTACGGGGATTTTCTGACGTTTGACGCTGACTTTGGCACGATATGATCGCACTACCATGTACACGCTACCGTAGGCGGCAAATGAGTGGTCATTTTTATATAATCGTCGAGAAATTTTGGCGTTATGCACCCGGAAGTGAGCCGATCTCAGTTTGCGTTCCCTCGATTTTTGACAGTTTCCCCCCTCAAAATAAGAAACAAAACTACCGCTATTAAATAGAACCATGTATTACAATTATCATTTCAACATGATAGATCTATTATATATTCCTTTATTAACTATGATATCATCATGGTTGTGGAAAGTCCTCAGCTGGCGAACCGAGTCCTTGCGCCGGGAGTGACGGTACATTTTACCGTGAGTATTAAAGCCGCTAGTACTAGTAAGCCGCGCGCCTTACAAAAATTATAATAATTTTTCTTTTGAGTCAAAAACCGCCGTGAATTTAAGGCATGAGTTACCGATTTATATTTCTTCTACGGCAGATATTTCTTGTTTCGTCACGTCCCATGACGTCCTGTGAGAGCGGTAGGCCGCCGCTGGTACAAAATGTACAAGACATCGTCTGCCCACTGCTACACTTTGTTGACATACATTGTATTACACTACGTAATTTTCCGCTAGAAATAACTATAGAATAGCATTAAAAGATAGCACAATTCGCTTCACACAGTCGACACATGGATAAACCACAAAGTTATTTTACGAATCACATGTCCACTTGCCTCTGGTGCTGTTATTTTTCAAGGGGCAACATCGCAACACATTAGCGGACGCCCCAGGAGGTGGCAAATTGCTATTGTCTTGTCGGCGCGCAAAACAAACATGAAATCCGACCCTATCACATTAACGCAAACGGTAACGCGTTAGAAATAATTTCTGACGATTTTCTAACCATTTTCTGACGAAAATCTAACCAAATACTGACGATTTTCTAACCATTTTCTGACGAAAAAATAACTCGTT
>NW_017804476.1:756503-757077 GCF_001625305.1 Branchiostoma belcheri
ACTATAACGCAACGGTACTGTATTATTTATCATACAGAAAACAACTCGTCAACCTGGTACTCAAACTCTGCCATGGTGTACTCCTGAAGACAGGAAAAAACAACACTCTCAACATATATTATTTATCATATAGAAAAACAACTCATCAACCTGGTACTCAAACTCTGCCATGGTGTACTCCTGAAGACAGGGAAAAAACAACATTCTCAACATATATTATTTATCATACAGAAAAACAACTCGTCAACCTGGTACTCAAACTCTGCCATGGTGTACTCCTGAAGACAGGGAAAAAACAACACTCTCAACATATATTATTTATCATATAGAAAAACAACTCGTCAACCTGGTACTCAAACTCCGCCATGGTGTACTCCTGGAGACAGGGAAAAACAACATTCTCAACATATATTATTTATCATATAGAAAAACAACTCGTCAACCTGGTACTCAAACTCCGCCATAGTGTACTCCTGGAGACAGGGAAAACATACTGTCAACATTGTATCATTACAATATTGGCCCTTGTCACCCACCAAGAAGCCTACATCAGCAGCAGGCCCTTGAATCTGTC
>NW_017804476.1:757097-783077 GCF_001625305.1 Branchiostoma belcheri
AACTATAGAATAGCATTAAAAGATAGCACAATTCGCTTCACACAGTCGACACATGGATAAACCACAAAGTTATTTTACGAATCACATGTCCACTTGCCTCTGGTGCTGTATTTTTCAAGGGGCAACATCGCAACACATTAGCGGACGCCCCAGGAGGTGGCAAATTGCTATTGTCTTGTCGGCGCGCAAAACAAACATGAAATCCGACCCTATCACATTAACGCAAACGGTAACGCGTTAGAAATAATTTCTGACGATTTTCTAACCATTTTCTGACGAAAATCTAACCAAATACTGACGATTTTCTAACCATTTTCTGACGAAAAAATAACTCGTTAGTAACGGGGTACCCGGTTAACTATAACGCGAACGGTACTGTATTATTTATCATACAGAAAAACAACTCGTCAACCTGGTACTCAAACTCTGCCATGGTGTACTCCTGAAGACAGAGAAAAAACAGCACTCTCAACATATATTATTTATCATATAGAAAAACAACTCGTCAACCTGGTACTCAAACTCCGCCATGGTGTACTCCTGGAGACAGGGAAAAAACAACATTCTCAACATATATTATTTATCATATAGAAAAACAACTCGTCAACCTGGTACTCAAACTCCGCCATAGTGTACTCCTGGAGACAGGGAAAACATACTGTCAACATTGTATCATTACAATATTGGCCTTGTCACCCACCAAGAAGCCTACATCAGCAGCGAGGCCCTTGAATCTTGTCAGTTAAGTCAGGCCAGGCCAGTCCGGATCTTCTTCTTTGACGAATGTATTTCGACATGTATTTTGTAGCGCAACGGACCACAGAAAATCTTTTAAAAGCACCGATACAATGGTGTGCTCCCTTCCTTCTTGGTGGATTGTATAACCTACGTGCCAGTATACTGGGCTAAATGTTGTCATCTGTATGTGGGAAACTCAAGAAGACAGAAAAAGCTCCACGATCAAATTGCATCCAACACATCAACGCTTTAAAAGTTTGGGGTTACGTCATCGCGACGGCGGGGAGCGGAAAAATGGCTCACTTTTCAGACATACCATGCATGATATAATGACAGGTTTTACCAACTTGTTCCTCTTTAACTGCACAACAAATCCCCACTAAGACACCATCACTCACCGAGGGGACCACGTTGGGACCCTTGGGCACATCCCCCTGGGGTGGGGACTTGAACCCTGCCCACATCAGGAACTTCTCCCAGACGTAGGTTGCCATGGTGATAGACGGAGAGTCTGTCTTGGAGCGAATCTTCACGGCCTTGTACGCTGATGTCAGGATACCGATAATCTGTCAATAGAAACAAGTTTAAGTGTTAAACCAACAATGGACTGAAAAGGTTTAAGCATTCATCAATAGATCAACAATCTGTTTTCAATACTGTCATATGATAATCATTCAATCATCAAAGTCTTCATCACTTAACTGCTATTAAAACATTTCTAAAATCTTTCCTGTATTTTGCTGTTCTTTATGATACAGTAAGTGGAAGAAAGGCTTTGCTGTATACAGCAACTGGATCCAGCTACATTTCATCAAAAGGTAATCAGTGATGGCAAGTAACCCCTGACTACACTGTAGTTAAAACTACATGTAGCACTGGGTGGGTGGGAGGTGATTTTGACAGTTGATTTATAAGGAGGTTGCCTGTAGGAGACCTAGTACGCACCTTCAGGAAGTGGCGTAATACCCATTTATTTCAAATTACATCATAAATTTCACTCTACAGTTCTCAAAACACTTCCCAGAGGTCTGTGACAATACGCACAGACCGACAGACACAAACAATACTTCACTTATGTATACCGAAGGAAAACATTGTTTTTGCTCCAAAGCAATAAGGCCAATGACCTGAACTTGATGTCTGTCACCATGGTAACTGGTCTTGAGTTACATCATGTTGCAATTTTACAGCAGGAGGGATTTAGACTCCTGTCTGATCATATATAAATGTGTTTGAGTAAGAATTAACAGAGCAGACCATATGCGAAGGTAAACTTACCAGTCCAACCAAGAGAACCATGACTAGAGCGAAGAATGCTCCAAGGTACAGGCCTAGTTGCCAGCTGTGGGTCTCCCTGAGTTTGTCCAGGTGCTGGTGACCGACCGCCGTGTGGCACAACGTCTGAAGGGTCAGCCAGAAGGTGCTGAAGTTCAGACTGTACTGACCAAACAGCAACGTCCCCAGGTGGCTGAACGCAACCAGTAAACTCAACAGCCACAGCTGAAACAAACCAATCACATGTCAGCAATCAGTAAACTCAACAGCCACAGCTGAAACAAACCAATCACACATCAACAACCAGTAAACTCAACAGCCACAGCTGAAACAAACCAATCACATGTCAACAATCAGTAAACTCAACAGCCAAAGCTGAAACAAACCAATCACACGTCAACAATCCAACAATCAGTAAACTCAACAGCCACAGCTGAAACAAACCAATCACACGTCAGATGAGTCTGATCACAAGTCTACAACCAGTAAACTCAACAGCCACAGCTGAAACAAACCAATCACATGTCAAGTCACTGGGCAACAACCAGTAAACTCAACAGCCACAGCTGAAACAAACCAATCACACGTCAGATCACAAGTCTACAATGGTTAACACGTTTTCCAAGGACTGTGAGTGATTCAGTTATTACAAATCTACAGTATCTTGTGTTACCATAAAACGTACCATGAATGTGAAGATCTCCCATGCTGCCCTGTGGAAGACCATGCTGAACGTGGTAAAGACGCTGTAGAACCTGAGCAGATGTAACATCTTCAACATGAGGAGCAGCAACATCACGCCTGCCAGGGCTGCAACAACCTGGGGAGAGGAGGACAGAACATAATGGTTAGTACTTCTTTTATTGGGATTTCTTAGAAACAGGGATTTTTCTTACCTTGCTTATGTTTTGATGCCTATGACACGCCTTTTGCGGCGAGAACAAAAGTGCCACCTACATCGGCTACATATAGCAGCAAGAAGCAGTACTCCAGTCAGAAGCTCTGAAGAAGGTGTCTGATAGAAACTGAAATGTAAGCAAGGTTGGTTGTGTTCCAAATCCCAATATCCTATGTTCTACCTACCTGATGAAATCATTTTTGGGTTACTTCTTTTGTCTACAAAAAGAGTCTTGTCTATTCTTTATTGAACTGTGATGAAAGGATTACTAGGTGACTATTGCCTTCTCAATGATCATGAGAATGGTGTGGCTCTCTACAACCTCATGCTTTATATCCCATCCGAGAGGCCTAGGATATTCTTAACCAAAGCTATAGCTAGGTACTACCACTACTCATTTTCACTTGAGACAATCTCACAACATTTGGGTCTGCCAAGGATTTGAACCCAGAACCTTCAGATTCTAAGCCAACAGCCCTTCATAGAAGCAGAAGACCACCTTGCAACCTACTTAACGCAAAACTGTAGAGATGTTCAGGAATGTAAAATCGTTAAATCTGATTCAGTGAAATAAATGAATCAAGCACAGTGTTTCCTACCTGGTCCATATCAGCGATATGTGACAGGTCCACAAAAGCCTCGTGGTAGGTCACCAACAGGCGATCCACCGCCGACCACGCGATCACGAAACGGTACACGCAACAGCTGAAGTACGACACCGCGACCAGGATAACAGACACCTGCATCACGGAGGAGGTGAGATGGTTTGAAAAATGAGCACCATAAATTATATTTTCATATGAAAACTGACCAGTCTCTGATAGCCAACACACAAGCTAGATACAGGGTAAAATGAAATCATGTTTTGATGGATATAATTAAAAGCATTCCTTTTCAGTGTAACTAAGAGTTACTGTGAGTCTTCCAACCTGTAGCCAGTGCCAGGGGTTACAGTAACAGCCACGTTTCTCGTTCATAGCTTCACACATCTCAACCTTGATGGTGTACAACACAATGGTCAGCATCAGGAGCTGTGGAAGCAAACATACATCAATGAAGGTTAGACATCCGTGTAGAACATTTCTATTACATTATACAAAATATTTGAGCAACTGAATAATTCTCTGAACTTCAAGTGTTGGCCGTTTCATTCTATGTCACTGATGAAAGATAGCAAATGCTGTTTTGTGACTGTACTCCTCACCATAAGAATGACACAATTGGACTTATGGCTATGGTGATGATAGCGACTGTTCTGGAAACACACATAGACTGTGATTTACTTCAATTATGACTTACCGGTAATAGAATCAAGATACATACATCTCATAATGTTTACCAGGTAAGTAAAGTATGCATACATATTGAACATCTCACCTCACAAGCCATGATGAAGTAGTTGTAAGTCCCTGCATAGCGATACAGGGTGACGGCAGACACCAGGGGCAGGGTGTAGGCTCTACCCAGGGATGGCAGCTCAAGCAACAGGGACACAGTACTGCAAAATAATGTCAGAAAATCCCCTTAACATCATGTACATGTACTATAGTGGGGCGCAATAGAGGTTTTCGTTTCCTTCACTAATTTGGAAAAATTTCGAGATTAAAAAAAAAATGTCGAGATTCATTTCTAGATTTTTTTCATTTTCAATATTAAGCATGAAGGGTCTGACTGGGGCTATCATGATCCATTGGGTAACAGAGAACCTTTCCACAAAATATCAGATGAGTAGGTTTAAATAGTAAAAGGCTAGAAGCACTAGTCCAAAGTGCTCAGTCCAAAAATAATCTGCTCATTGTTTTTAGTAAGACTTGCAATTTTTTTTTTACCAAACATAGATTTTATGCCAATTTTTTTCCTGTATATTAAACCACAAACCTTATGACTTTACATATACAGTCAAACCTGTACTAGCGGTCACCTTTGTATAGTGGTCACTCGGCCATAGCGGTCAGTTTTTGCCGGTCCCTTGAATTTTTCCCATTGACGTAAGCATTAAGAATCGTGTCTATAGCGGTCACTGTTCAACGCGGTCAGCGGTCACCCCATTCCGGTCCCGCCGGCATGTCAACACCGCCGATAGCGGTCGCGGCTGGTCGTAACCCGCTAAGCACCACGGCCGTAACACCACCCTAGCCGCGGCGACTGTTGCAGGGCTTCTCTTGCTTGCAGTCTTCTACATTTGCCCTGTTGTTAGGGCTAATGTAAAAGACTGCAAGCAAGAGAAGCCCTGCAACAGTCGCCGCGGCTAACACCACCCCACCTCGGGCTACGACCGTTATGAGCCTTGTGATAATTTTCCGATCGCTACATTACTAAAATGTGAACTGAAAATTAGACTCCATATGTGTATGAAATAAAGGAAAACTGACTTTTGACACGAAGTTTCTGCGGTCGCGGGTGTCTTTGATATCTGCGTTTTCCCCAACACCAGTGCCGTGCGTGCCGCATGGAGCTTTCAATGGACTCGGCCGCTCGGCGAAGATTACGGCAAATTATCTTTACAAAAAAACTTAAGAATATCCATATTTGGTTTCTCGATTCTTTGAAATGCGTAGATATGTGCATAGCTTCCGTTTTTCATGGGCATAATTAAAGAAATTTGGCTCGAAAATGCGTTTCGTATTTTTCCAAGATGGCGCATGTTGGCTGCAGAGGGAGGTCAATTGGGGTCATCGGAAGACTCCACTGGTATGGAGGTAGATACACCGAGTTTTATTTAACTTCATTAGCGTCAAATGACGTAATTACATTATGAAAACATTTGAAATACATTACTACAATTAATATTAGATGTAAATTTAACACTGTAGTGGATATTTTAGAAAAGATATAAGTCTGAAAGGAGAAAATTTTCTGTTGACTACCACATTGGCATAATGGTAGAGGCAGACAACCCACGCGGGGAGAAACCCAAGCCGTAAACAAAGGAGAGTTTTCGCTAAGTTTTCATGTTCAAAAACGACCAAAAACGGAAAGTAACTGGCAACTGACGAACAATTATTTTGCTGTTAACTAAATAGACAGCATCTTGGTACAAAATAACTTATTTACGTGGTTGGAATTCGCTGTGGCGTATGTCGGTCGCGCGAAGCAAGTGTTCACCAAAGAACAAAAACATGGCGAGGTCGTTCTCTTCCACTTTTCGACTAACAACAACAACTACTAGTAACATGGCGATTGCGGAGAAACGATGGCGAAAGCGGAAAGACGGACGCCAAACTTATTCCAAAAGGTGGAAGTGATTCGACTGGCAGAGAGAGTGAGAAGAAATCGTCGAAAGCTGAGCTTTAAGATTAAATGATTTTGCAGTCTATAGAAATTTGTTTGGAGTTGAAAGTTTGTTGCTTGATTTGCTTTCTTTTCTTTAGCCACATGTAGTACTAGTATGTACACAAGAACAGTAAATGACAACCAGTGATTTTGTATGTTTTAAATTATGTGAATGGTTTCATTGTCCCAGAATAGATTAACTGAATATGTTGAGTGTATGTATCTTTGATGTCAAGTTAATGTTTCCATGCAATATTTCTGTATTTCTTTTTTTCAAGCAAGTACAAAATAAAGTACAACTAAAGCAAAAGAACAACAAATTATTGAACTAACACATGTACATATAAAAGGGGTTTACCTTTGCAAATGTATGTATTCATATGTTTCAGAATAAAGACATCACTGTTGGTACTCAAAGCATGTGTCCCTTTTTTTTTGGGGGGGGGGGTCGAACTCACCGGCTGTTTCTCTATAGTGGTCACCTGGCCATAGTGGTCAAATTTGGCCAGTCCCTTGAGTGACCACTATAGGCAGGTTTGACTGTAAAAAAAAAAAAAATACAGAAGAGAGCCTGTTTTCCGCTTACCCAAACAGGTTAGTAGGAGGGTTGTAGTAGCTGAACTCCACTGCCACTCCTCTGGTCTTATCATCTATCCACTGCTGGCTGTACAGTTCTGACAGCTGTGTTTGGGCTTCAGTCCTTCAGAACACAAACATGAAATTGATAAGTTTATTGCAAATTCCTGCCCGAAGGCTAATTGCAAATAATAGTATAATAATAGTATAATGACGTCTCTTTCTATATATTTACACACTGATTTTGTCCGTCAAAGATTGGGCAATGAAATTGGAAAATGAAATGATCAACAGAAACTCTGTCAAATGACAAAATTTCATCAAATGATGAAAAGACAGACACTGGCTAGAACACTGCAATAGTGTGAGCAAGTGAGCAGTATAGCTCTACCTACCTTGACCTGTTCAGAGCGACCACATAACCACCTCCGTGGTAGTAGGAGAACCACCCCTGGTGGCTGGAGCTGTGAGCGGCGGTGTACACCCAGGAACTGTTCACCCCGTACGGCTGGGTGTCTCTGGTGGAGGAGGTGTAGTCAGGTCTGCACAGCTGCGGGAGGTGGGCACTGTACTGGGGAGGGACCTGGGGAGGGGGGCAAGGTCACAGCCTCAGTCTTCAAGGTCAAACAAAAGGACTCAAACGCTGATGTTTGGGGAGAGGGGCAGAGTCAAGGTCGCAAAAGTACCAAAGTAATGGGTTCCTTTCTCAGCACTGGATCAAAGCTGTTCAGCACTAGAATTTCCTTCTGCACAGGGCCCCGAGTACAGATGCTACTTTCCCCGCAAGTTCCACACTGGGTGGCCAGTGAGGAACCTGTTACTTCGGTACCCTTGCGTCAAGGTCAAAACAAATGACTCAACCGCAGACTGATGTTTGGGGAGGGGGGGGGGCAAGGCCCCAACTTTAGTCATCAAGGTCAAACAAAAGGACTAAACCACTCTTATTTTATTCAAAGATGTTTTTTTTTGTTTCCATGACTAACAACACTTACCATGCATGTCTCCTCCGTGACCCTCAGTTGTCTGAGGGTGACTTCTCCAAGCAGCACACTCCCACCATCAAATGTTCCTCCCTGAAACAAACAGTACAAGGGAATAAAAACAAGCCCTCCCATACACATGTACATCACAAGTCTGTGTCCTGTGTCCATGACTTCATTTGCATGCAAGAGTTTGTGCATTGCCAAAAGTTATTTCTGGTACAATTCCTTTGTTCTACACATTATAAGAGGGCTATGGAGGAACAAACAGTCAACTTGTACTGATCTAGGACTACCTTTTTCTGTCACAATTTTGTATGACACAACTATAGTATATGACTGCTAATGTCTGAAGTTTCCTGTAGTTAACCTTCTTCCTGTTTCCTAAATCCGTGACCTTAAAATATGGTGCCAAATGACTAGTACCTTGAGTCACACCAATTTTTAATTTGTTGGTTCTCGGATCTGCCTCTTCATTTTTTTCTGATTTGCAAAAAAAAAGATCCTGGTTCTGAATCAACTCAAAACTGCTCAAATTTTGCCCCCAACAGTTGAGGAAAGTCCTTTTCTTCCTAGTTATTACAGATTTTCCATCTATCAATGCAGTGGTTTGATTTAAAGTTCAAAATTTATAGTTTAAATTTTAACCCAGCCTTTTTTTTTACTTCATGCCTCGTATCGTAGCATTAAGGGCTATAATAGTATGCCTAGACATGTTTTTTTTTTTCCCTGTCATATTTTTTCTGAAAAAATCTGAGAACCAACAAATTAAATTGGTGTGGTCTTAGCAGGCAATGGTTAAATGACACACATGTATGTGACATGTTTTACCTGTATACTGCTGGGCTGTCCGTTGTACCAGTTGGTCCAGTACATGTGGTCCAGAAGGTGCCCCTGGCTCCACCTCCACCAGTCATCAACAGACTTCACAGAGCCAAACCCTTCAGTAGGCCTGAAGTACAAACACAGGAATATTCCACCATCATCACACTTGCAATTGCACATGTAGACAATAAGATACAGGATTTTTTCCGTAGCATATAAAAATGACACAGTGCCCTAACACGCCAAAAAACAGTTACTCAAGCAACTGGATATGATTTTGGAAACAGTCAGACGTTTCAGGTAGCATCCGCTACCTTTCGTCAGTGACACTGGAGTTGTCAGAAAAGTAGGTTTATATGTACGGGATCGATTGACATGCAAATAAGTGAAGACAAACTTTTTGAAAGTCCAAAACGAAACAATAGACAAGTCAAGGCAAGAATTCTGCAAATTGGTCAAATAGCTCCTGTTCTTTCCTAGTACCCAAATGCTTCCCGCATATAGTGACCATATGCAGAAATTTGAATGTTAAAATTGCTGTTGAATTTTGCCAATATGAAGCACCTATCCCTTTTCACATACATGTATATGGATATCACACTGAAGGTACAGGTTACTATACACTATATAAAGCCAATAGCCTAAGGACATAACTGTTACATGAATGTATTGTAAGGGATAGCACTGACCTGACAAATGTGTTCCTGGCGGTCTGGTTCAGTAAGTACGCCCCTCCTGACACCCGACTGTAGGCTATCAGCATCACCAGTACAAACAGGGTTCCATACAGCCAGCCTTGTCTGCAAAACACAAGGCTCACTTAGGGATGGGTCTTTTTAAGGAAGGCTTCTTCTTTTCTTGGATGAAGGAAGAAGTGTCAGAACAATTTAAGAAATGATAATTATGATGAAAAGGGGGAGGAGGGTAACAAATGTTACTGATAGCCCTCCTTGACTTCTTAATGGATTTGCCTGGTTCCCTGATTCTAAAATCTAGTTAACATATCCCAGCATGACCTAAAAGAGTATCAAACGAACTACAGAAGTCTTCATAATCTTGTTTTAATGTCCTGATGGTGGATAGAGGATGCCGGTGTACTCTTGTTTTGAATGACTGGAGGTTGTTGTCAGTGGTTAGGCCAACCACGTTGTCTGGGAGACTGTTCCAGATGTGTACTGCAGTTTTAACCATTAACCAATCACTACTAATCTAGCTGAGTTGCCCCACCTGATTCCCTCGCCCAGTAGCTTCTCCTGTTTGCTCTTCTCCTGAGCAGGCCGTAGCTGGGTCTCCTGTGGAGGACGTGCGAACCTCAGGTACCGCGAGCGCTGACGGGCCTGGATACCCTGGGAGGTGAAACACAAGATTTTCAAAATCTATTTACTTCACCAAGGCTACTTGCCAGAATTATTTTTCTGACTTGGTTTGGTTTGGTTTTCCTTTGATGCCCACGATCATGATAATGATCATTCTGTTATTCTCATTTTCATGTGCATTTGTAGATGAGCTAAATCATGGACCTCATTAATGCTTTCTTCACTTTACCACTACAGTGTACACTTACTATGTTTCACAAAAAATGTACCACAACACTATGTTTAATTGATGACTTGGAAGATATGTGTTTGGACCTCTATTACCGCTCAAGTACTCATCAGAGTACAACAGTCGTGAAGTTCACCTTGTATAAGAAAGTTGCCCAGGGATTGAAATGTCCGTACGTATAACTACTTGCTCCTAAAAGATGAAGCTAAAAACAGTAATCTTTTTGGAGAAAAAAAAACAAAAGTGTAATCATGTTGTAACCTCTGTAACTGGAATTCTGTACATTTCAATGAGAATGAGCCTAATTATATTCTAAAGAGACACAATTTATTTCACAGTCCAGCATCAAATCTCGGCAGAGTAGACAAACCTTCTCCAGATCGTTGCTATCCCGGTATGTCTCCAGTCGCGAGGTGGGTTTGGGAGCGTGGATCTTGCGCCGGAGCTCAGACGACATGGTACTGATGGTGTCGTAGCTGCTGTCATCGCTGTCACGGTAATCCAGCGCGCGGTTGTTGTGCCGCTCGCGCCACGAGATGTAAAGCGTCACAACTGCTACCTGCAAACAAGGAAAACACATACTGTAAGGCCACACCAATTTAATTTGTTTCTCGGATTTTTTCAGAAAAAATCAGGAGCGACAGGGCGAAAAAAACAACAACAAAAAAACAGGCCAAGGCACCCGATGATAGCTGGAAATGTTACAATATGAGCCATGAAGTGAACATACCAGGCTGGTTTATAATCAAAACAATAGATTTTGAACTTTTAATGATACAGAAACAAAATTGCATTGTTACATTGAAAAACTTAAGAACTAGGAAGAAAAGGACTTTGAGGACAAAATATGTCTTTCATTTAACATTTTGCAGTTAATTTAAAACCAAAAAAATTTTTTTTTTTTTTTTTTTTGCAAATTTGAAAAAAATGGACAGGGCGATCCGAGAAGCAACAAATTAAATTGGTGTGGCCTAAACCACGAATACTACAGAACAAATACACAACAGAAGTTGGGTTCTGTCCACCTAGATTGATTCTACTATCTGGTAGATAGACTAGTCCATAACTTCATACTAGTCTATATAACACTACACATATTTCAGTTATGTTGCCTAAAAATTTTATATCACTTATATTACTCACCAGGAGAGGCTGTGTTAAGAAGACACTCTGCATCAGGGAGAAGAACAGAGACTGGAGCCAACGGATGCTCTGGGTCTTCCCAAACCTGAAAACAACAGAGCAAATCAGAAAAGTGTTATGTGTTTCATTCTAAACATTCCGTACGCAGTTGAAAAGGTTGAAAGCAAGCTTCAACTTTTTTTCTACACATGACTACACAATCTTGAAAAAGACAGCAACATTTAATACAGAATTATGCACTAATGAAGCAACAGATGTTGTAGTTGCTTCACTACATGTTAATCTCATTACATCCATGAAGGTTAGACATCCAGGTAATAAGACATCAAAAGTAACAATTACCCAAGCAACTGGATAGATTTTCAAAGTCCAACCGGTTGCTTGAGTAACTATTGCTTTGGTTAATCTCGTAAGGGCTAGAAAAAAAATGTCTTGTTTCCTGTAACAGTTTCAGTCCTGAAAAAAATTAGGGTTCAACTTGGTACTGGTAGTTTTTTTTTTAGACTTTTGTTTTTACTTCTCTAGTAGTGGTCCAACTTATATTTTCAATGTCAATGTTTGAAAGCTGAATGCACAATTATGTTTCATCACTCAGGTATGGTGGTAGAAACGGTCAATCAGCTCGAAAAATGAATGTTCCTTGTAGGGGTTCACACATAAAAACAGGCTAGGGTCAGCAGTTTTTTCACGGGTCAGTCAAGAAACACAAAATTTTATTTCTAGGCCGAAGTAGTGCACGATGCAGTTTCTTCACAGGTCTTACCTGAAGCCATACAGGATAGTGACCACTCCGGACAGGAGGATGATGACCACACAGGCTGCCCAGGCCACATACCGACACCACGGCGGCAGGAAGATCTTCCTCAACTTCTTACGAGGCTCCTGGATGGTCACTTCTGGAAACAACATGTTACTGGGTTACCTTAAAGTCTTTGTATTGTAATGTTGATTTTTGTACTACCTGTATGACTTCAGACTTTGTAATTCATTACTTTCTCTCCAGAAATTATTTGCTCTAAGACATATAGTCATAATCATTTACTTCCAGAAATGGACACATTGCTTTGGGTGGCTGAGTTTATGCTGTGTCTGTGCTAATTACTTTTGTTTCATGGTGGGCGGGTGTGTGGTAGGTGATTTTGAATGTTGATTGACAGGGAGGTGACCTGGCGGTGACCAATCATTTGTCTTTAGGTAGTGGTGTTATAAATTACATAACACATTGTACAGTCTCCTCCACAGTCCCTAAAACAATTTTTGGAGTTGTGCGAACTTCAAGGTCATGAAAACCTCAAATACTTCCCAGAACTCTAACATCTTGGATTTTTGTTTGACACCAAGTAATTTTTATGGATGACGTCCTCTGGAGACCCTAAATCTGAAAGCACCAAAAATATGTGTGCGCGGATGTCATCCATAAAAATTACTTGGTGTAGCCTAAACCAGTCCCTGTATACAGCCCACCTGTAGCAGTTTCGGTGTGCAGACTGCCAGTGTCACTGCTGTGGGTACTCTGTGACCCCCCCAGGCCGTTGTGCTTGTGTTTATCCTGGCTCTGGTAGTCCTCGAACCCGCTGGAACACTCCGAGGACCCAGAGCCCGGGTGGGGTGGCAGCTGCACAGACTGTTGGCTGCCTGAATGTTCCGAGTGACACGGTTGGCTGTCGTGGGAACTGCTGGCCTGTGTGTCAGCTTGGCTGCCTGTGTGGCTGGTCGCAGGACTGCCTGGGATGGAATCCTGCAAAATTGCAGACATTTTTAGTCATAGGCATAATTATAAAAAGCCAGTTTTGTTGGAAACTAAATACACACAAAATTCCAAAAACTAAAAATTTTAAGAGGGCATTTTTATATAATATATTTGTATGGAAAATACACCAAATTGCATACATTTTAGTCATTGGTACAAACACAAGTAGCAAATTCTTTTGGAAACTACATTTTCAATGCACGCAAAATTCTAGAAAAATAAAATTCTAGCAAAGGGCATTCTCACAACCTTCTTTAAACAGGCAGATATGTTCTGCATATCAACTTTCCCATACACTCACTCTTTTTACTTGACAATGTACATGTGCTTGCATCTACATTGTATTTGACTCTTAGCCATATGTTGGTCCACAATAAATGAGACTGAGAAAAACATCTAACTTATAATCAGACATTAAAAATTATATAGCACCCCAAAACAGCAACACTTGTACAAAACATGCCAACTTGCATTAGACCACACCAAGTAAATTTTAAGGATGACGTCCGCGCGCGCATTGATTTTGGCCTGTTCCTAGAAAAAAAACAAGAAATTCTGCTTCCTGTAACTATGACCAAAGAGTCACAGCAGTGCTGCAAATCGTCCGATTGACGTGAAACCCGTAACGCGAAATGGGTAAAGAGCAAAAATGTGATGAAAGAAACAGGACAGGACGACAACTTCCGTTCCACCTGATTTTTTGCTATTTTGATGATGAATGAAAGACTTCTTGCTTGTTACACTGTGTCACCTCATTCAATTTGTGTCCTAACATTTGTCATCTCTTAGTATATTTCTAATCTAGGCATCTTGTTTTTTAGGGCACTTCTTGTTTTTTTTCGGCCCCTCTCGCATTAGATTTAGGGTCTCTAAAGGACATCATCCATAAAATTTACTTGGTGTGGCCTTAACATAATGCACAAATGTACAAATATAAGACACTAACCGAATACTTCTTGTCCCAGGTCTTCTGTGCCCACTTCTGTAGAGCCGTCCAGTTGATATAAGGCTGGTCCAGGATCATCCCACTATCTGTGGTCATCACCGTCTCAATCGTACCTTGATCAGAATAAAAAGTCGGGCTCCACTCAGTGGGGGGGCCTGCAGTGTAAAGGGGGTGGGGGGCGAAAGAGCAAAGGAGAAAAAAAGGATTCAAAGCAAGAAGAACACCACAGCCACAAGAGATAACCAAGAGCCAGTACACCTAGCATGCAGAGATGTTAAATGTATAAGAATCAGTAAGGGAATGGTTAGATTTGCTTTGAATAAGTTGAAGTCCTTATGTCCAACATGTTTGGAACCTTGCCCTAAAATATGGCTACAATTTCCTGAATGTTGTCTGTTTAAAAAAGTACATGATAAAATGCAAAGCAGTGCCTGTTACTTCACTGCAAACCTCTCTGTAGAGGGCATATTTATACATGTTGGTCTTAGTTGGAGGTGACAGTGTTGCATTGCACTGCAACCACCAGAGAACTGTAGCCACATTTGGAGGCAGTACTTGGAAGTTGGAACACAATAAAAATAATCCACCGTATTCTATACACTATGTCACATCGTATTGAACTTTGCTTGGAAGAAGCAGCAAAACATTCAGAAATATAAACATGAACCAACACAGTGAGAGACTGTGCTGTACTGTGAAAATGTGAGTTGTTAAAAGGCATGTATTTCTTCACGCATGTTAGGAAGAACACCACCCGCAGCCAGTGAAAACTCCATGGGTTCTATGACACAGCAAAAAAACTTCATCTAAGGCCACACCAATTTAATTTCTTGGTTAACGGATTCGCTCGCTTCATTTTTTTCTGATTTGCAAATAAAAATAAAAATTCAGAATCAACTGCAAAATACTCATATTTTGCCCTGAACAGTTGAAAACAGTCCTTTTCATCCTAATTGTAACAGTTATTCCATCTTTCAAAGCAATGGTATCATTAAAAGTTCAAAATTCATTGTTAAAATTTTGAACCAGCCTGGTGTGTTGACTTCATGGCTCCTATTGTACCATTTTGGGCCATAATAGGATGCCTAGGCCTGTTTTTATTTTCATTTTTTTTTTGCCCACCCGCCTCATTATTTTTCTAGAAAAATCCGTTAACCAAGAAATTAAATTGGTGTGGCCTAAGCTGTCATACAAGATACAAGCCTTGGCAAGAGTAAACAAAGACCTAGATAATAGCTACTACATGTAGTAGAAAAGTTATGTTGGTCTTCTTTATTTTGACAGTTATTTTGTATTTCTGACACACCAAGTATTCAAGATGCAAGACAATCAAAGAACTCTGGTTGATTTGTAAGGGAATCTTACTAACTTAGGAGACTTGTCACTTACTATGACTCTAAGTCATGAGAGGGATAACTACACATGTGTATGATATCTTACCCGGATCGGAAAGGAAACTCTGCCTCTTGCCCGAGGCAAACTCCTTGTCTGCTTGTATCTTCCTTGTTCTTCTTACCTAAAGAGAGGAACATTCGTAAAAGAAAGACTTACATAACTTTGATACAAATAACTTTTGTAAAGCTTAAACTGAGGGAAATCCACGTACCGATAAATGCAATACCCAAGTTGTCATTTTGATAAAGAGATTACATCTGTCAGAAACATTTTTTTAAGGCGTGAGAAACGTCAGACTTACTTTGCTTCTCCGGAAGAGGAAGACAATACCGAGGTGAACGGGAAGGACGACCAATGCCGTCAGGGCGCCGACAATGATGCTACGCAGCGACACGTCAATCAAACCCAGCTCCGCAGAGTCCTGCAAAACACAAGTTTCAATAATCATCAGAAATGTAACATTTGCAAATAAAGGAAAATTTAATGCATAATGTTTACCTTCACAATTGGTCTAGCCTATAGAAACTGTTCTCTTTCTTGTTACTCGAACACATTCATATGTAATATGTTGTGAGCAGTCCCTCCAGCTCTATCCTGCCACAAATGTAACCCAACACCACAGGCTACTACTGTAACAATGCTGTCTACTACAATGCTAGTTACCATGGTGACAGACATCTGGTCCAGGTCATTGACTTTTTTGTTTGGAGAAGAAGAAGAAGAGAAAGACGAGGAAGAAACAGAGCAAACACGCTGGTTAGAGCTCTGGTTGAACATCAGATTCTGACATGAAAAATGCTGAACTAACCTGCACTTCCATGAGGTGATACCAGGCGGCGTTGATGCAACAGTAGGACAGGAGCAGGCTGAGACAGACAGTCAGGCGCTGCACGCGGGTGAACTTGATGTAGGATGGACGGGTGTAGATGGACAGCCACAGGTGGTAGTCTGTCATGTACTGACAACCCTTGCAGTACGCCAGCTGTGGAAACCATTCACAACATAAGTACAATCTCTTCTGTGGAAAACTGGGCAGAGCAGTTACTGAAATATTTCTATTAGGAAGATCTAGTAGAATGATTAACTGTTAAGATACCTTCAATATGGAGTGAAATTTCATCATCAAAAGAGAGAGCATTTTTAATATTATATAATTGTAACAAATATCTTCATTGTTAGTATTTGCATACCTCCAATAAGATTGTGAAATTTTGTAAGTAAAGCTATTGAGATTCAAAGTGCTTGTCCTCAATTACATAACTGCTGTATACTTTATCTATTTGAGAATGGTCCAGTTTTGCACCGGGGTAAGTTTGGAATAGTCCACTTTTGCGAGGGAGATGGACTGAAATATGCTGTATTTGCTCCCAAGCAGATGTCGGCCTTTCTAGTTAACAGTTACAGTATCATACCTTCTTAAAGCCTGCTCCATCAGCAAGAGGAGTGAGTTCTCTCTGGACCTGTCCGTCCTCGTATTCCACAGCGAGCCACTGCTCGCAGGGGAAGTACCAGGCGTAGTTGGAGTGGAGGTCACGCACGATGATGCGACTCAGGTACCAGCTAGGCGAGGCGCCCGAGTTGTCATGCCACACCTGGACTTTCCACAGGGGGCCCAAATTGTCTGGGACACTGGAGAACAAACATGTCAACCATTCAGTCAGAAACATCCCAAACAAGAAATCAAAGGTTTCACTCCTCTGCGAAGTATTTTGAGTAGTTGTGAATTTCTTATTTTATTCATTCTTCATATAATTTCTTTCTGATTCTGTACGTGCACATCAAAGTGTTCCTTCCATTTTGACGTCAACTTGATATCACTTCCTCCAAGCCTGTGGGGCGCCATTTTGACCTCCAATTTGACCTTCCTGTCAGTCTGTGTTAACATCATTTCTTTCTCACCACTAATGACTTAACTGTATTCAAATAACTACAAACACACAAGAAAGAAATTTTCTTGGTTATACATGCTGCCTTTAAATTTGTGAATGAAAAAAAAATACTAATTCCCTACTGCACCTTTTTTCAAAGTTTCACATTACATGTACCTGACAATGAAAATGTCCCGTGAGTTCCTTTCAAACAAGGCCCTGTCAGGACAGCTCAGCTCCCTGGTCTCTGATGTTCCATCTTCACCATAAATCACCAGGCAAACCTGGAACACAATCAAAGAGGACTGGTAAACATTTAGTAGCAAATTCAAGTCCCAACAATCAACAGTATACATGTACATGTAAGTAGGAGTGCTACTGATAATGCAGTGTTATATGATGCAGTCCAATAACAATCGCATCCGCTAATTCACAAAACAAAAATTAATTTTAGTCCACAGAAATACAACCAAAGCATAATGTTAAAATGACCAATACTAAAGCTCTGTCTGTAATTTTTTCATCCATCCAGAAAGTTCTTAAAGCTCTGAAGAGATCAAAACAACATACTGCAATGATTCTAGACATTGCCTACATATTTATATTTACTGGAGGGAAACAAATTGTTTTTGCGCTGTTTTCTCTTCTTCTTCTCCAAACCAATGAGGTCAATGACCTGAACCAGACGTCTGTCACCATGGTAACTAGTGTTGGGTTTTGCAATTTTATAGCAGGAGGGATTTAGACTCCTGTCTGACCATATATATATGAATGTGTTTGAGTGAGAATTCACAGAGCAGACCATATGCAAGGGTAAACATTATGCATTTGCTTTGCATATGTTACCTTTCTAGTTTAAATTAGTTCCTCACCTTAGCAGATGTAGAGGCACCTGGCCTGAAGCCAGTCTCCACGGTGACCTCATACCACTGTTGGTCAGACAGGGAGTTGTCCTGCAGCTGGATTGGTCCATCCTTCTTAGCATCGTGCTTGTCGGCACGGTAACAGCAGAACAGCAGGATGAGGTACACACCAAATATGGTAATGATGAGGCTGAAGGTCACAGGGTTCTCATTGAGTCTGAAAAAAAAAGAAAGAACTTGAAAAATTGCCAAAATATCACCAGATGGTTTTAAAAATCATCACAAACAGATATTTCAGTTCAAAAATATGATCAGATCTTTCACTTTTCATCCAGTGTTTTACTTAAAATTTTGTCCAGAAAGCTTCTATGTTTAGAATTAAGTCTTGTGTGTCAATTTTTTTATTTTACTATGTGTATGTCAAGATTAAATGTTATCATTAGTGCAAAATGAATGTAAGCATCCAGAATTAACACATAAGGCCACACCAATTTGATTTGTTGGTTCTCAGATTTTTTTAGAAAAAATATGAAGCGACAGGGAAAAAAGAGGACCTAGGCATCCTATTACAGCCCCAAATGCAAATTAAAAAAATTGAATCCGTGAACCAACAAATTCAATTGGTGTAGCCTAATGATGGCAGGAAAAACTAGAGCTTGCCTTGCAAACTGAGTCAGATCAAAGAAGTCATTGGCAGCCATGGAGGCCTGGAACCCCCCTCCGAATGCAGTGAGATGGTTGCAGCTACAGTGGGTGGAGTAGTAGGTACTGTCCTGTCGCGGCGCGCATCCCTCCCCACTCCAGATATTGTTGGTCTCGTCCCAGTACAGGCACTCCCCCCACCACAGTCTGAAGGTGTACGTACGCTCCGACACCGCGTACTTACGATACGGCTTCCTGTCAAACTCTGCGTCCAACAGCCCGATGTAGTACGAGCCAGTATCTGAAAGAGGAAGGAACAACGGTGTGATCAGGGCTCGAAATTAAAAGTGGTCCAATGGCCACTGACCACTAAAATGTAGGCTGGAACAGCTAAAAACGACACTTTGGGACATTTTTGGGACAAAAGAAAAATAACCAACATCAGGCTGAAAAAAATCAGGCTAGGGGTTCAGCGGTGTTTAAAAGCTTTTGTGCTTACTTGTAACTGATTCTATGATAAAAACATTGTCAAGTAATTTTAGCGTGTATTTTTCAACTTGTATGCCAACATGCAATTTTGTAAATGCCATGGGTTTAGATATGGACCTTTAAGAGTGTATTTGCAGAAAGTAATTCTGAATTGCAGAACAAAATTTTGGCGTTCTGTAATATTGCAGGATACTGAAAAAAGTATTTCTACTACTGCTAGTACATCCATTTCGATAAGCTGGAAATAGACACTGCTACATGTATTAATGTATTCAAATACAAGTACTAAAAGTTAATCATGTATACAAACATGTACAAGTACTTTCTTAAACATTTTGCACAGGACACGAGAAACCTTACCGTTGAGAGAGCCAGGTGGGAGGAACAGCGTCAGAGTTCGGGTATTGTACCGGTACACTCTTTCCCACCGAGCATTGTTAGGAGTTGGCTCCGACTCATGGCTACATTTGGATAAAACAATGGGCACAGATGAAGGTAAATGTACCTTTATATGTAAACCACACATGCTAACATTAAATGAGGATTGCACATTAGACTGCTTTTATCAAGTAACTACATACATTTTTTTGCAACTACAATACAAATCAGACGTTCCAAAATACATACATGTACATGTAGTATTTTCATCATGCCTACCTAAAAAGATATGAAAAGAAGCCCAGCATGATAATGATAAAAAATATTAAAAAAGCACTGAGGAATATGTTTAGCCAATGGAATGCATGATAATAATATAATGTGAGTTCTGTAACTAGCTATAGTAATACTATGTAGATTATGTTCCTTAATTTGTACATAATGTACAAAGTCATTTCTTTTTGTGCCAAATGTGTGTTTTATACCATGTTATCTGTTGTATACATGCTTTTATTTTTGTATGAACCCTAGAAGATTAGCCTTTTGAGCTTAAGGGCAGCAAAATAATGACAATAAAGACAAGACAGTTTGACAAACAAATGTAGCACTGAGCATTTCTTCATATTTTCACACGTGAGTAACATTTGAGACAACAATCAAACTCATATTAAGTCATAAGGGAAGACCCAAAAAGAACTAGATTTAAGACTGACATTTGCTTGGGAGCAAATACAACATATCTCTGAATGATGGCTGAGTTGAATCCATCTGACCAAGTGGCAGGAGAAGAAGAAGAAGAAGGAGAAACATGAGGGAACACAATATATTTCATCCATAGTATGTGGTATGGACTGAAATATAATAAAGAAAAAGCCTAAGAGTTCTGACCCCTGTACCTGAGTAACATCCTGATAGGAAAGCTCCTGTCTGCTACAGTCCGCAGTCTGACGGACACATGTAACGACTGCTGACGGTTTTCCGCGCTCACGTTGAACTTGTGGACCTGCTGGTTCTCACGGTCAAGGGTAAATTCTGGCGTAGTCTCCTGTAAGACAATTTGCTTTTGTTTTCAATGCTTGTACTACAATTCACAGACTATTCAGGACTAAAACAAAAAAACTACTTGTCTATCACGATACAAGATTTTAGATACACCCAAGAGGTCCAGGTTCGAATCCTGCTCATGTCACCGATCTTCTGCCCTTGGAAAAGGCACTTTACACGACTTTCCTCACTTCACTCAGGTGGAAATGAGTACCTAGGAGGCAAGTCCCGTTTTTTGGGGGAGGCAAACCCCACGCACGTTAAAGAACCCACCACACTTATCAAAAAGAGTAGGGGACCTTCCCAGTGGTTCAAACTTTACAGTCCAGTCTTACGCAGCTTCTACATGTACATACATGTACAAAACTGGTGTGTTACGCCTAAAGGTGGTTTACCAGTTATGCGAAACAAACAAGAAACAAACAAAGCTTACAGATGAGGAAGCACGAGGTATCCTCATGGTGATGCGGTTGTTGTCAGGCAGGTTGTTGACAGACAGGTCATCCCCTTCACAGGTAGACAGGGACAGGGACACCACTTCACTCGACACCTGAAACAACACAACAAACACAGGCTTAGATCTGGAAATAGATAGACATAGCTTGTGCATTTGGGAGGTAAAATAAAACTGTAAGGTGTCTGACCATGTAACAAATATAAGCAGCTGAAGTGATATCAATTTGTTTTCTTGTGTGCCTATCTTGATTTCCTACAAGCCTTAGCTGCTGACATTTTGTACCCATCTGCAGTCTGCATTTTGCAGAGAAATATTCCATGTTGCAGAAAAAAAATTAAGCAGCCTGCAATTTTGCAGACTGAAAAAATCAGGATAGGGGTTCAGTTGTGTTTGAATGTTGCAATGTGCTAACTTCAACTTTTTGATACTAGTTATGCCTGTGTATGGATTTGAGTCAGTGCATATTGCAGAAAGTATTTCCAAATTGCAGAACAATATTGTGACATTCTGCAATATTGCAGAATATGAGGGAAAAAGGATTTCAGCCACTGAAGTATTACCTTAGTGGAAGTGCTGCTCCAAGCATACGGGTTCCTCCTGTACTTCAGCATGTGAGTACCGTAACAGTCTGCCAGGGGAGGGCCACTGCGGCTGGACTTCAGGATAGCGTCCAGGTTACCCGGGAGACGGAACTGCCCATCGCCCGTGGTTACCTGTAGGTTGTTTACAGACAGGTGCGTTGCCGTGGTAGCGGTTACCAAGCGACTGGTGAGGACTGCTGGGTACTCTCCTGGAGCCTGCTGCAACATCTGTGCCTGGAGAACCAATCAGACATCAATTAACCTCTGGTATATCAAAGTAGCAATAGCTCAATTGGTAGAGCAGTCACTTTGTAACCGGGAGGTTGTGAGTTCAAACCCCGGCTGGGTCATACCAAAGACTTTAAAAATGGTGCCAACTTCTTTTTCTGCTTAGCACTCAGCAGATATGACAAAGAGTGTGGGAAGGTCAAACACACAGCACTACCAGCGGACTAGCCCCCTGCTGTAGTGCCTTGCACAACTGTACTGTATGTTGCCTAAGGGCTACGAAATGGAGATGCCTACCCTTTGCATAAGAGCACAGGAGACCTTCATACCAAAGTAGAAGTTGGCTACCAATTCTCTGTTAGTTATGGGGTTAGGCATCAGGTTTTTTTTTACTTGAACTTAAACATTTTTACAAGTCTGGAACCGGTCCAGCGAACCGGTACACAGCACTAAGTAAGAAACATACCTTTAGTGCCTTCTCTATAATCTAGACACATAATTTAATGCCTTCTCTATAATCTAGACACATACCTTTAGTGCCTTCTCTATAATCTAGACACATACCTTTAGTGCCTTCTCTATAATCTAGACACATACCTTTAGTGCCTTCTATATTATCTAGACACATACCTTTAGTGCCTTCTCTATAATCTAGACACATACCTTTAGTGCCTTCTCTATTATCTAGACACATACCTTTAGTGCCTTCTCTATAATCTAGACACATACCTTTAGTGCCTTCTCGATGACTTGCACCGTTGCCTTCACGATGTCCCTCCTGGCCGCCTCTGTCTCCATGGTTACCATCTCCGTGGTTACGGCGTCCTCCAGGGTCGCGGCGATGACGTTGGACGAGCCGTTCACCACGGACGACAGGAGCAGCGGACTGAGCTGCTGACCATCGCGGGAAAACGTGGTCAGTCTGTCCGCGATGATGTCCAGTAGCCGGGCAGAAGTTACCAGAGCCTCCGTCTCAAGCTAAGAAAAAAGGTCCAGTCAGTTTTTTGATGTTACAATCAAGCAAAATGTACTACGAGCTTGGCTGTCAATGTTTTGCAATCATCTCTCACTGAAACATACTTTGAAAAATAAAAGTTTTCAATCATTGTACAAATGGTTTTGATTCAGTGGGAACATCACATATATAAAGCCACCATCACATATAAAAGGAACTACAATCACTGCATCAAGTTTGATTGAAAGACAAAACATTACATCAGAGCCTTGTGTTGTCTCCTCTCTTTATATTTATCTGCCATCCACGTTCCGGCATGGCAACAGACATCTTTGCCCATTTTCGGCAGGTTAAACACCGTCAGAATGCAACAAAATTTCTTTTTTTCCCCCCCAATATCAGGTGAAAGCTAATGTGTGCACTGATGTCATTCATAAAAATTACATGCCGTGGCCTTAAAATTTCACCAAAAACAAACCATGCCACTTCAAACACATTCAAACCTCTACTTAATCTAAACAAATCAAATCAAAATCAAAATCTTTCTACAGTGACAGTTTCTTTCCCCGTACAGCCAAGCTTTGGAATTCCCTTCCTGACAAGTGTTTCCCACTAACCTACAATCTACAGGCTTTCAAATCAAACATCCACCGCCATCTCTTGACATTTTTATGGGTTCACCACACCACGAAGTGGTGGTGAACCCATATTGCTTTTTCTGATGTTTCTTCTCCTCCTCCTTCTCCTCCTCCTCCTTCTCCTCCTGCCATATCTTTAAATGGATTCAGCTTCTTCATTTTAGGGCCTAAGGTCCTGAAATTTGGTATGGAGGTACAGTGGGCAAATACCCCTAGGCGTTTTTTAAATTTTTGTGATACAGGCTTTTAGAATGGTTTTATTTGAGTTTTTTTGGCTGTGTTATAGCAAATGTATTACTGTGTTAGTGACTGCCGTGTTTACCACGTCTGGGCATGAGTCATCACAATGGAATGCAGGGCATCAACCAATAGGCATGCAGCTTTCCTCTATACTTCTTGCTGATTGGCTGTTGGGATTTAACTTGATTAACACCCGCACAGAGCATTTCCACCTGCACAGAGCATTTCTTGCTGATTGGCTGTTGGGATTTAACTTGATTAACACCTGCACAGAGCATTTCCATACTGACAGTATGTCTTTATTCAAGTGTTTTGGTAGGTATTTCAAGCTTTTCTGCTCCAGCATTGGAATGCGGGGCATGAACATTTTTTTATTTTATTTTGAAAATCAACAGTTTGCATTATGCAATTAAAAATCCTAAAAGTAGGGAATAGCTATCCAACTGTTGTTTTAGTTGTATGTTACTTCATATTATAGTTATATCAATGTAAACAGGGTTCTAGCTAGCGCTAAGTAGCGTCGGGGCCCGCGACGCTAAAATTTTGACCCGCTACGCCAATTTTCCCCCGCTACGCTAATTTTCAGTACAACGTAGCGGCATTGTGACTGCATTTCTTTGTTCAAAAATGCCAGATCAAATGTGAAAAATGTTTTTTTTAGCAAAGTAACGCACGTGGCGGCCCTCCCAGGAGAATGGGAGTGACAGCGGCAGTCTCTTGACGTCCAGACACTGGCGTCAGGGTGTCTAGCCCAGTCTGTAGAAGGGATGTTCCGCCCCCTTCATAGTGTCGGCTTTCCCTCTGGGACGCCATATATGGGCTGGCCTATTTAACAATTCCCACGCCACGATGTATGTAGCACAAATATGTTTCCTCCCGTGTTCAACAGATCTCTCCTTGTAACTCTGGACATAAACACCTTCCACTAAATTGCATTAATTCTATATCTTGCCAAGGTGAAAATATATTTAAAAAATACAAAGAGTTACAATGTACTTAGTCACCAGCCTAATAATTAAAGTGCTTTACAGTTCCAGCCTGCTCCCGAAAAGGGGAGGGGCCTCTAAAGCCCACAGCGGCAAACTTGCGTGGGTTGAAAATTTGCCACTTTAGTAAACTAAACAAGGGAGTTCACCCCTTGGATCCGTTCATAGTTTAAACAAGTAAATACAAATTATTGCTCTCTTGTCAAATTTTTGCCGTTTTTCTTTACGGGCGTTTGTGATCTTTGTGACACACGTGGGTTTTCCTGCCACATATGCGTCAGTGCTGGTGCCATGCCGATTTCATGCTCTTAGCTACTGTGCGATCTATGTCGACATACTGGGTGTGCCTGTAATCATGTCAGCATCAAAGCTTGGCAATAACAACAAAGCCACGTGTTGAATCACGTCAAATTTCGGCCCAGTTTTGCAGAACAGAAATGGCACAAAGGAGATTAAAAGTGCCTCATAATGAGCCACTATTAGCAGGCAAAACAGACGTATTTCTTATATTATTTATAGTTACTTTTTTTGCATGTAGAATATTACAACTTTGCACACCAGATGCTATTCACGAGTTGCACATTCCCAGGATCCTTTGCGCACAGGGTAGGTCACGTGGGCGCACAGGGTAGGGAAAGGTCGCGGTAAACCACGTGACTCATCCTCGGCTCTGGTCGGAAGAAGTCGGAAGTGTTCGCGAGCGCTCGGAAATTTCAAAAATGGCTGAGACCACTGCCGGCGGCGGGAGGCACGTAGTTTTTCACGGCGTTCGTACGGCAAAGCGGCATTGAATTTTTGCTCCATGACTATCGGTATGGGATAGGATAGGGTTGATTCAACATACTACGTGAAAATGTGACAAAAAGACAGACTTTTGAAATTGAATGCTCCCAGCCTACTATCGGCCAGATAGCTTAGGGCACCTTCTTCCGACCAGAGCCGAGGATGAGTCACGTGGTTTACCGCGACCTTTCCCTACCCTGTGCGCCCACGTGACCTACCCTGTGCGCAAAGGATCCTGGGAATGTGCAACTCGTGAATGTACCGGCAAAACGACCTTTAGACTCCGACCTCTGAACTCTCACCTCTTATGACCCGTGACGTCACTCGCATGCTGTAAATATTCTGTGCCGGCCAATTTTCTCGAATATTCCCAAATATACCTGTCGAATTCTGCCGTAAGTATTCCGTTTTGTAGGGTAGATGTGTTGCTGGGGATGTGTTGAATATATATGGATGTCAGAAATGCGGTGTTTATAAGGTTTAG
>NW_017804476.1:783097-783337 GCF_001625305.1 Branchiostoma belcheri
ATATTATTTATAGTTACTTTTTTTGCATGTAGAATATTACAACTTTGCACACCAGATGCTATTCACGAGTTGCACATTCCCAGGATCCTTTGCGCCCACGTGACCTACCCTGTGCGCAAAGGATCCTGGGAATGTCCAACTCGTGAATGTTTAACATTTAATTTATCTCAGAGTCTGTTCTTGGTTGTGTCTGATTTGGAGTATCTTCTGTATTTTGTGAAGATTCCAAGCTGCAAAAAT
>NW_017804476.1:783357-823717 GCF_001625305.1 Branchiostoma belcheri
CGTGAAAATGTGACAAAAAGACAGACTTTTGAAATTGAATGCTCCCAGCCTACTATCGGCCAGATAGCTTAGGGCACCTTCTTCCGACCAGAGCCGAGGATGAGTCACGTGGTTTACCGCGACCTTTCCCTACCCTGTGCGCCCACGTGACCTACCCTGTGCGCAAAGGATCCTGGGAATGTCCAACTCGTGAATGTTTAACATTTAATTTATCTCAGAGTCTGTTCTTGGTTGTGTCTGATTTGGAGTATCTTCTGTATTTTGTGAAGATTCCAAGCTGCAAAAATATAAAAATTACTAATCAAGGATACATTGTACATACCTTAGAAATGACATTTTTTCCCTTTGGGTATCCCTCAAATGGCTGCTTTTTAAGCTTAAATTTTTAAAAGCTCCGCACCTCGACGTGCGTCAGGTACCACTACGCTAAAATAAAATCCTACCTAGAACCCTGGTAAATCATTGTTTTCCCTTGTGTTTCTCATTCTTTCCCTGCCATGTGGTAAAATGTGGTGAACCCATCGCTGTATTTGCTCCAAAGCAAATATTGGCCTTTCTAGTTCTCTCATATTTCTGGTTCATACCGAGAAGTGGTTGTATAGGCCTTGCATTGAACCCATCACAGTTCTCCTCAGAAGTAAAAATTCTATAAGATTTACAGTAGAGCACAATCATAAATAAATGTGTCATACCTCATTTGCAGCCTCCGTTACCGTGGCAATAGCCGAGCTGGTCTGTAAGGTTTCTGATTGGTCCCTGACGGAGAATCGTTCCACGGCGCGGAGAAGGGACGTGCGGATGTTTCGCCTCAGCGCCATGACGTCCGTGTCAAATTGGATGGTTTCCATGCGGTTCAACATGGCCGCCGCAATCTGGACGTACTGCTGGGCGGCGGCCATGTTGCCGCTGGAGACAAAGGCTGACAGTTGGTTTCCGGGGGCAACCACTGTCGAATCACTGCACAGGAAAACAATTTGAAAACTCAGAGGGTTACAGTGTATATCATGCCAGCACATGTATTTTTTATAGTGAAAATTAAACTGTTCTCTGGCTCAAAGAAATTTGACTCACCGGAATTTGGAGTTAGAGAACAATTTAATTTTCCGTATGCAATTTACCAAATTGCTTACATGTACTTTTTTTTTAGGTCCACATAGGCAGATTTTGTATTTTTGTGACATACTAAACAACAACAACAACAATTAAACTGTTCTCTGACTAAAAGAAATTTGACTCACTGAAATTAAGAGTTGTAAAACAGTTTAATTTCAGTATCAATATTATTTACCAAATTTCCTGCTTATGTGGACTTTTTAAGGACTACATACTATGCAGATTTTGTATTTTTGTGACATATTCACAACAACAACTGTGCAGCTTTTAAACAATAATGTAAAAAACAAGGGAAGACCCAGAACTATGACTTACAGGAACTCCTCAGCCAGTTGTGTGCTGTTGATGTTGATCTTTGGTGTGACTTGTACTGGCATGGAGCACACCTGTGTTACTGCACCCAGAGAGTTCTTGATGGACACATGTATGTAGACTGGAAAGACAGTACACACATCACTTCTGTTATTTCTTAAACTCCTAAAAGCTGTCTTAGGCCGTGTTTATGTGAAGTCACCCAAACCGCGATTCGGGTAACTCACATTCCTCACATCTGGTCCACGTGCCACACATTCTTTGCAAACCGTGTCCGATCACAATTGCACAAACTGCATTCATTGTTGTTTGATGAATACACGCAAGGTAGCGTGTTATCAATGTCAGGGGTCAACGACCTGCTTGCTGGTGCCCCCCTCCCAGTGTATCTCGGCCGAATGCCGACGTGGTCCCGCCAGAGGCGGTGAAGCTCGTCCTAGAACGGACACATTATTTGACCATTACTTCAGATCTTTTTTAAGTTGCTGCCACGTAAAATTTGGTATTGCATATAAATAAAGAAATATCACCCAGAATCCATGACCAGGCAAAGTCACATTGAAATCACATTGTGTTCAGACGCAAATCGCGATGCGGGAAAACCGATTCGAAACCACCTCTAGAAGTGGCTTGGGATCGAGGCGCTTTCAATGTGATTTGGAGCGTTCAGATGGAGCCACTTGAAACCGGCTTCAGGGTAAACCACATGTAAAGCGCCTTGGGTGACTGCACACACATGTAAACACGGCCTTATACAAGCATGTACATGTACTGTAGAGGAATGCTTATTCCCATATTAGTGTGAATTCTTTAGGTAATTGCTTTAGTTGGAAGTATTGTTTTTGTTCGTGTCGATTGATAGTTCGAAATATTGAGTCATTTAAGGTTCACTAGAAATTACTGAAATATTGAGTCATTTAAGGTTCACTAGAGTGATGGGGCCGTGAACTGGGTGTGCCCTTGGGGTTATAATGTGGTTTGGGGATGGCCATAAATGTGAGAGGTCGAAAATTTGACTGATGTTGCAATCATGGGAGTAATTTACATTTCATTTCTTACAGTAATTCAATCACAGGTATTTCTCTCTGATCATACAACACAGCTCCAAAACATTCAAATACCCAATACAATCCCAGAAATCCAAAATTCCTGATTTCTTTTTCAATGGCAATCTTTCAATGAAATCGGTAGAAAAGCTTTATAGACATCTTTGTAGACATCTTATAGACATCCTAAGTGTTCCTTTGCTCACATGGCCCTTACCTTGGAAGTCATCTTGTTCGTCCCCGGCAGGTAAGTAGAAGATGTTGTCATAGTTCAGCCCTGAGTAGATAACTTTGCGAGTTCCGTCCTTGTCACCAACGCTCTGCTCAATCTCGTACACTAGTGGTCCATTCTGCAGGACACATCAAGGCATTTCAATATTAACAAGTTCACTTCTTCTCAAATTTGGTTTAGTCTGGTTTTCTTTTAATGCCCACGATCATGATAATGATCATTCTGGCATACTCATTTTTACCTGAGCGAAGTGAGGAAAGTCGTGCAAAGAGCCTTTCCCAAGGGCACAAGGTTGGTGACTTGGCAGGATTTGAACCCAGGACCTCTTGGTTCTGAGCCAATTGCTCTGCCATTACATCACACAACCCAACAAATTTACAAAACAGGGTTTGAGGAAAGTAAAAACTTGTAGAAAATTTAACCAACATTTCTAGGGGGCAATGTTATTAATAAGATCAGACAACTCAAAATCAGTAATTAAACAAAAGTTTTCACTTTTGTCAGATTTTGATCAAAGTTCAAATGTGCTGCACCCATGTTTAAAAAAAACATATTAATTGAAAAGCATCCATGTTTTGGGCCAGGGACACCAATGGAAGAGGAAACTTTGAAACTTTATTTAGAATAACCATTAGCGGTGGACCCTAGGGTCCACCACTAGTCTTCCTGGCATTCATTCACAAAAAATTAACAAAAATCATTAGACAATGTCTACAACGTATTTACAAAATCTCAATATACAGTTTTTTAAAAACAGACAGACAATCAAGTTTGTACATCTTTAGCTACCAACAGAATTTGTAGCCAAATGACTACTTCAGAGTGCTAAAGGTTAATCTGACTGACCACATCCTTCCACTGTAGACAGAAGACCGTGAAGAGAGTCTCCATCTCCACGCCTTGTTCAGGATTGATGGTGCACCTCCCCAGGCTCGGGCCCTCATTCACAGTGAAGTACATCCTGGCCAGGCCCGTGCGCTCTGGACTCATGCCTGAAAATTACACAAGATGTAGAAAATTACTCAGGAGATCTTCAATATTAGTTGAAGGGACAGAGGAGATATCGGTACCACCTGGTGTGTTAAACTGGTGTGTTATTACGCCAAAGGGCGGTTATACCAGCTATACCGATACAGATACCACCTGAGGTGGCAAATTCTCATTATCTGTATCTGTATCTGCATCTGTATAGCCGGTATAACCGCCTTTCGGCGTAACACACCAGCATTATGGTTTTTGAAAAGAAGGATGTCTGTGGAATATATTTTGATATGATAGCTGTTGCAGTGCGGTGGCTTTGACCTTGCTATCTGATTCTGACCTAGAACTTTGACTCCATATGGACCCTGTCCTTTTGCACTTATAATGCAATATATGCTCAACTGTTAAATCCAGGGCTGCAAAGATATAGGCCACATATTACTCATTAGGAATATGGCTGTGAGGAATACAGGTATGTCTTACCAAGAGTCCGTGCACTCACAGCAACTGCATAAATTCTCCCCTCCATCAGGGTGTGTGCTGCTATCACCAGGGACCTCCCATGGATACCTGTGGGGGAAAAGATGGGGAACAAGACTTTTGAAAAAAGTTTATCTCGGCCGCTGGCCATGTAGTTTTGTGTTCTTGGAGGATGTCCACATAGATTTGTGTAACTGCTAGAGAGGAAAGAATGTATTACCTAGTATGTTCATACCTGTAACACCAAACAGGGTAATAAGTTGGCTTCCATTATCATTTGCTTCAATGGAATTAGTGAAAAATGATCATTGCTAAATACAATATAACGTTAAGTATATGTAACCACTACAATAATTTTCATTTTATTTTATTTTTTTATTTTTATTTATTTTTTATTATTTTCATTTTATTTTTTATTTCTGTTTTATTTTATTTCATTTAATTTTATTCTATTTTATCCGTTCTATGCATTATCAAACTTCTCCTCTACTGCTAGAGCTACTAAAACTTCAGACCGAATATATTAAACATTTTAATTCGCCCCCTCTAGCGGTTTGGGCCAAATTGCAGCTTTCCAAAAAAATCCAAGATGGCGGCGGCAGATCGGGGCGCGGCTCGGCGATTGCCGATTTCATTGTATTTTCCTTGGTCTTTTACGCGATTCAAGCAAAGAAAACAAGTTGACCACAAGAACAAAAGAGTAATACAGCACTGGGAATCTAATGGTCCGTTTTGTTGGGCGGAAATTTCTCATTTCAAGTGAATATTTACTTGCGTCACAGTGATTTATTCACCAATCAAAAGCGACATCTTGCGACTTAAGCAAATATGGAAGGTTAATGTACATAATTTATGTCATTGATTTATTGGTCCAATTACAGCAGCTATTAGCGAAATTCTAGAACATTAAATGCATACTATGATATAAAACAATGGTTTTGTGGTAAACATCATTTCCTCTTTTTAGCAACTTCGTTGTATCAGAATAACGACACTATCATCCGGTAGGTCGACACCACAAAGTAAAGTATACATGCAGAGTAATTGGTTTCATTGGGTTTTTTTTTCACGGTCGAAATCAAGATTTATCCATCCATTCAACGTACATATTTTGGAGCACAATATCTCGGCCGCTGCAGGCGGCCGAGATAAAAATTGTGTCTTTCAAGTGCTTTACAGTGGATAGAACAGAAAATGCAGAATCTGATTAAGTGCTATGAAATAAAATGTAAACAGGGAGAGGGCCAAGGTCATTGTGACTACAACAGATGCAGTCACATCTAGATCACGTAGACTGTATGGGTCAGCAAATCTATTCCAGTCATGTACTGTTATGAGGAGGGGATACAGCTTTGTCACATGTGGTACTGCAAGTTTCCCACTGCAGCGCCACCTAGCAGAATTAGTGGAAGTAGCAGCAAGATGTCATTGCAGTAAAACACGGGTCAGAAGTCTAATCCAGTTGTATGAACTGTTATGAGGGGGAATACAAGCTTTGTCACATGTGGTACTGCAAGTTTCCCACTGCAGCGCCACCTAGCAGAATTAGTGGAAGTAGCAGCAACACTTCATTGCAGTAAAACACGGGTCAGAAGTCTAATCCAGTTGTATGAACTGTTATGAGGGGGGTACAAGCTTTGTCACATGTGGTACTGCAAGGTTCACACTGCAGCGCCACCTAGCAGAATTAGTGAGAAGTAGCAGCAGGACTTCATGTAAGTACTAACCTGTGGTAGCTTTGTCCATCAAGGGCAGCGCGTGATCGTACTTGCTAACGACGTGCTGAATGGCGCCTTCCGGTAACCCGTCGTCTTTGACCTCATCACCGCCATCGTCTCCGTCTCCTCCGGTCTGACCACTGCCACCAGGACAGAGGGGGCACTGACCGCTCGAATCCCCGGCTGTGTGGACCAATCAGAAGGGAGACAATGTCGTGACGAATTTGTCAGTATCCGTAGAATAAGCATGTCGGTAGAATGTACTGCACCTGTGCAAAACCCTCATTTTTTACGATTCTCATTGGATGTCTGGTCAACTTTTCCTTTTTGCAGGCGATTTTTTTTTCCAACATAACATTTGGAAAAAACAAAAAACAGGATGTTAAACTTGTACTCAAAATACGACCTTGTATGAGATGCTCTGCTGAAGTGCTCTGCACAATACATTATATGTTTCACACAGGTGCAGTACGTTCTGCCATTGTGCTAGTATGATAGATTGACCGATTGAAGCCGGATCAAAGCGAATCCATTCGGCTTGATCTAGACAATTCTATCCTAGTGGGGAAAGGGAATAAATCCTCCCTGACTGTTTGAAAATCAACCCCAGGCAGTGTTCTAGCCAGGCCTTTTAGCATAGGGGCCCCCTATGCTATGATTTTGACCCCCTATGCTATAATTTTGACCCCTATGCTATAATTTTGACCCCTATGCTATAATTTTGACCCCTATGCTATAATTTTGACCCCTATGCTAAGTTTCAACCAGCATAGGGGTGTTTTAAGAGGGAGAACCCTCATAAATCTTGCAAAAAATGAAAATATAACTTTAGAATGAAGCTATAGCAAACGGAAAACCTTAACTTCACAAAATCTGTTCCACATTAAACAAGAAATAGTGTCTCAGGGGGTTATGAGTTTCAAAATTTTTTGGCTCAATGCGACACGAAAGTTGCTCTTCTGTACCTGACCCCTATGCTATAAAAAAATCCTGGCTAGAGCACTGCCAGGAACAGCCCTACTTACAGTTGCCGGTGTCCACCCCACCCCCCGGTCTGTCCACCCAGTCTGGCCGGTCCCCTCCGTCCGCTTCCTCAGGGTTCTGGTCAGTGTTGCCAGTCAAGTCTCCGTTGTTGATGTGGGGGGGAGGGGCCTGTGTCGCCCCAGGGGTGGTAGCCATGGTTGTAGTGGCTAGAACAGAAAATTCAGAATAAGTGTATGATCCAGCTTAAAAGCAACGTACAACACATAAATTTACTATCATGAAAGTTAATCTGTGTTGGTAGTTACATGTTTAAAGTTAAAACTTTTGTTCCATTGAACCACGACGGGGGTCGACATTGTCTACCAGATACCTTTGACCCAGTGTTGACGTCACACTTCAAAGAAGCCACGTGACAAGCTTCACTGGGTCAGTCTACTGAGGAAGACCAGAGTGACTGGTTGAAAGCTCTAGGTGAGAGAACTTCTTTGTGTTGGAACAAAAGTTTTAACTTTAAACACAATCATGAATTTTTTTTTCTAATAGATTTATGATTCTCTTATGTAGAAGGTTCAATTTTTGTTAAACAAATAAAACATAACCAAACATGTTCACTATAGAACACAAGTTCTTCAAAGTTTCTGGTTGCAGCAATTTCCTAGCACAATTAGAAACAGAGTAAAACAATTGTGGGAATACATACTCTCAATGTCACGATTTCATGCTGTGGAGGTCACCACGAAAATGGAAAAAAAATACAGAAGAAAAAGGTCCCTTTCCACTCCTTGCTCCATTTCTGTAGCCCTTGAGCCACACAGGTGTGCAAGCACTAAGCAGGGGGCTAGCCCGCTGGTAGTGTTGTGTGGTTAACTCCCACACTCTTTCTCATAGATGATGCTGAGTGCTAAGCAGAGAAAGCAGTGTGTACCAAGTCTTTGGTATGACCCGGCCCGGGGTTTGAACTCACGACCACCCGGTTACAAAGTGAGCACTCTTCCGGATAGTTCTACATGTATATAGAAGGATTATGACACTAACCACGTGTTGTTTGTCTCTGCGGTGGTGCGAGGGTGGGTCTGCCGTCGTTGCCTGTCCCAGAATCCCCCTCCCCGATGGGAAACAGGTCCCTTGGCCAGCCAATCCCCTGATCCCTGTCCGAGTCTCCGTCCCCGCCCTCCGAGATCTCAAACTCAAAGGGATCAAAGGACTCGCTGTCAGGGAAGCTGCCCCCAGGAAGAGGGGCAACATTACCTGCGGAAAGAGAGACAGTTTGTGTTTCATTCAACAGTATTGGTTTTACTGACATGAAGCAAGGCTCTCTCTCTCCTCTCTCTGCATGTTAGTGTCTGCGTTATTTTTTACATTCTCCAGTTTGTTGTTTGAAGCAAGGTTACATAACAGGCAGAAGGCTCCTACTACTCAAGACTAATATTTGCAATCTCATGATATGAGAATTTACAAAAAGATCGTCCCAATAGATGTGGAAGGCAAAAACCCATGAGGGCATCCAAGGAAGAGATACTAGTATATAGACAACATAAGGGAGGACTTCCTCCACCTTAACCTGCAAAACATCAACCCACAGGACAGAGGCAAGAGGCGGGCTGCCATCAAGCCTCAGTACCAGTGTGCAAGCACGTCTAACCCTCGGATGACAGGGAACAACAGACGATAAACCGGATAGTGGGTGCGAGAGTGAGTGAGTGAGTGAGTGAGTCTCTAACATAAAGGTGAATGATGCTTTCTCAATTTCTATACTATTCTATATCAAGTTAATATTTGACATGAGTGGCTTGAGAACCTGCTGAGAGCATTCTTACCATCACGTCCGTTTTCATCTATATTTGGAACCACCGTGACTCGAGGCTGTGTAATTTTGACAGTTGTTTCGTCCCCTGCTTCAGTCGACGCCTGGGAACCGTTGCTGGGCGTGGCAGTGCCGTTGGGACCCATGATGGGCTGGTAGTTAGAACCATCGGGGGCCACACAAGCCAGGGGAGCTGGGAGGGCAAAAACAGAAATTCTATCAGATTCAGATTTCAGATTTTTATTTCCAATGACATAGCAGGTTACCTAAAATGCATCATTGCATATTCAAGTAGATATTTCAAAACTTTCTTAGGCAAAAAGTATCAACTTAGTTGAAACAAAAAAGGTTTTAGCACATGTTCTTGAACAGATTTTTGCTAACAACTAACCATAAGTCGTAACATGATGACCAACATATAACATTTGTATTTCTTGTGTTTATAAGCAAACTACTGTTGGTATTTAATGAAGAATGATCAGTGTCCTCTACAGTTTAACTAAAATTTAAGAGTAATCTAATACGATTATGTCTTATAACTTCACAATTTGACACCAATAAGGACAAACAGGATTCCCCTTACTGTCTGGATCAAAGTGGTTTTCCTCCGACACTTTGAATAACTGCCACAAGAAGTCTACATCAGGCAGCTTGTCACACTCAGGGCACACGGCATGGAGTGTCAGCTTGTTGTTACTGTTCACTGTTCCAGATGTGCACTGTGGACAGTCTATCTGCAGCCTGAAAAGTAATGAGAAAGTCGCTAAAACATTTCGTTCTAAAAATAAAATGACTAGAAACTTAAAATAACATTTGCAAAACAAATGCATAATGTTCATCTTCACATATGGTCTGCTCTGTTAATTCGTACTCAAACACATTCATATATATGGTCAGACAGGAGTCTAAATCCCTCCTGCTATAAAATTGCAACATGATGTAACCCAACACCAGTTACCATGGTGACAGACGTCTGGTTCAGGTCATTGACCTTATTTGTTTGGAGAAAAAGAAACAGAAAACATTATGTTTTCCATCTGCGTAGGTAAACATAATAACAACACTTCCTTAAAAATATAGATAACATCAGTGAAAATGGATATATAGCTTTCTAGCAAAAAAGGAACTTTAGGATTTTTGGGAGGAAGACAGAATTAAATTCACTGTATTTTCAAATTATTATGGGTTCACCACACCACGAAGTGGTGTGGTGAAACCATATTGCTTTTTCTGATGTTTCTTCTTCTCCTTCTCCTCCTGCCATATCTTTAAATGGATTCAGCTTCTTCATTTTAGGGCCTAAGGTCCTGAAATTTGGTATGGAGGTACAGTGGGCAAATACCCCTAGGCGTTTTTTAAATTATTGTGATACAGGCTTTTAGAATGGTTTTATTTGAGTTTTTTGGCTGTGTAATAGCTAATGTATTACTGTGTAAGTGTGCAGTGTTTACCACATTTGGACATGAGTCATCACAATGGCATGCAAGGCATCAACCAATAGGCATGCAGCTTTCCTCTATTCTCCTTGCTGATTGGCTGTTGGGATTTAACTGGCTTAACTTCATTTACACCTGCACAGAGCCATGCCATACTGACAGTATGTCTGTATTCAAGTGTTTTGGTAGGTATTTTAAGCTTTCCTGCTCCAGCATTGGAATGCGGGCTATGAACGCTTCTTTTTATCTTGAAAATCAACAGTTTGCATTATGCAATCCTAACCAATAATGTAGGGAATAGCTATCCAACTGTTGTAGTCTTAGTTGTATGTTACTTCATACTATAGTTATATCAATGTAAAGCATTGTTTTCCCTTGTGTTTCTCATTCTTTCCCTGCCATGTGGTAAAATGTGGTGAACCCATCGCTATATTTGCTCCAAAGCAAATATTGGCCTTTCTAGTTACTTGCTGTTTTCTAGTATTGTCAATTTGGCATCACTAAACCAACTTGACAGTTTTCTTGCTTTTCTTTCTCTTTGGTCAACCTGGAAGCATACTTAATTTGCTTTATACAAAGCAAAATGCTTTCTCAATAGCATATAGCACAATGCAGCTTGGTCTATAAGTGCTTATATTCCACCATTCAATTTGAATCACAGACTGAAGCAATATTCATTCTCCATCTTACGAAACAAGAGATAGTTGTTGCTTGGATACTTTTCACCAAAAGTGATGATCTGTGCCACTTACTCTATAGGGTATTCAGTCGCGGTGGCATTCAGTACTTGCGTCGTGATCGCCATCCTGTCGTCCTTACTCACGACAAGTTCCACCACGAACAAGTTGGCGTTTATCCGCAACCGTCTGCCGTGGAAGCTGACAACAGCAGCGTCCACTTCCAGCGGTGAGGAGGCGTTCATTTCGCTCCCGTTGTTGTTGCGGACGCGGAAACAAGGGGTATCTGGACTCCCCAGAACGTAGCAGGTCCAGTTGTAGCTGTGGGAGGGGGAAAACAGACCTTATTTTGAAAACACAGGCAGTATACTCAGAGCAATATCTCTTTACAAAATATGTGCAGGCTTTGCCATACAAGTCTTGATCCTTCTTCATTTCATTGACAATATAGATGCTCGATACTAGGCTCGGAGCCCATAACATTCAGGATATAGTGAGATCTAACCAAGATGGTATGACCACCTCCAAAGAATGGACAGGGACAAGTGGCCAAGGAAGATCCTCACAATGGATGTGAAAGGCCCAAAGAAGAAATGTTTTGACAATGTAAGGGAGGACTTCCACCACTTGAACCTACATAAAGTCAACCCACAGGATAGAGGCAAGTGGCATCAAGCCACAGTATTGCTGTGCAAGCACCTCTAACCCTCAGAAGTCGGGGAACAACAGATGCTAAACTGGATAGTGAGTGAGTGAATGAGATAATATAGGTGGTACAACAGTCAACCTAACAGAGTCTAGTTAATCTACTAGATATATGTGTCTAGTTTCAAAATTCGCAGTGTGTAAGGATAACTTACTTCAATCCAGGACTGTTGGGAAAGTCAGGATCCAGGGAGCTGCCCCCGTCTACCGTCAGGGTGGAGTTACGACCAACCTTCCTGGCCGTTCCACCGACTATCACTGCTCTCAGCGGGGTCTGTGTCACAGTTACCAGCACAGACGACGTGGCATACACAATAGTGCCATTCATTTGGACCTAGGAGAAGGGAAAAAGGAGAATATGAGACTTCAGACTAGAAAGGTAACATTTGCAAAGCAAATGTATAATGTTTACCTTCGCATATAGTCTCAGACTGTTAATTCTTACTCAAACACATTCATACATATGGTGACAGAGTAAATCCCTCCTGCTATAAAATTGCAACATGGTGTAACCCAACACCAGTTACCATGGTGACAGACATCCGGTTCAGGTCATTGACCTTCAAAGTAGAAACTTGCCTTGAGGTGGAAAGTGTAGTTTCCATAAGGCAAAATGTGACTGGGCAACACCAGGATTCTCTCTTGGAACACCCCCGCCTCCACTCCCTCGGGCTGGATGGTATGTCCCGTTCCATTGGAAACGGTCCACTGGAATACGGCCACGGGGGTGGCATTGCAGGCGATGAATATAGCTGACTCAACCCGCAGACGCCTGGAGTAGTTGATCTGTACCATAAAAGATGAGAATTTGAGTGTGATTTCAAGACTCCATTTGTTCTTCTATCTTAATATGAATAAAAAAGATGAACTTATAACAAAAAATATTGTAAAATGTTAACCAGAACAAATTAAAGGCATCCAATTTCAGGGCAGCAGAAAAAAAAAGATTTAGTTACTGGGTGGACAGAAAATGTGTAGCATTTGAACTTTTTAGATCAAAAATTAAGACCAAGTCCTGAGACTGAGTTCAATATTAAAGTTTCTTGGGTAGCATTAATGGTGCTTTAGAACTGTTTTAAGGGGGATGAGTTAACCTGTATGCGAGGTGCTCCGAGGATGCGGAGGTCAGGTGGACTGCACATCTCCGTCACCACGAACACCTGCAGCTCCTGCGTATCCGAGCTGACGTCGTTGGTAACAGTTACCATGGCAACGTACTCCCCAGGCCTGGAGACACAGGAGGAAGGGACAATGTTTTCAATTTCAATTTTTTAATTTTCAATTTTATTAAGAATAGTCAACATAGATTTCTTGAGCTGACCAACCTTTTGTAGCTTCATGATCTGACACCTGAGGGATGAAACATAGTACAATTGGCTTTCCAACATTCACAGTGAAATTAGAAGTGTCCACATGCAAGTTTTACTTAAAGTTTGTATTGTAACATGTTGGATCACAAGAGATCACATTCTTTTGTTACTCATTGCTTTCTACATTCAAGTCTACGTTCTTTTGTTTACTCATTGCTTTTTTCTTGCTCATTTCTCTACACTGTGTTCAAACTTTTTTAGCCTAGGAGCATGATATCTAGTACTTCTGCAGAATGTACTGTACCTGCGCAAACCCCCCATTTTTCATGAATTTTGTTAGATTTTTGGTGAACGTTAGATCACAATTTTGCCTGTTGCAGTCAATATTTTTTCGAACAAAACACTTGGAAACTACAGACGGAGTGTTAACCTTATATGCGCGAATACAACCTTACGTGAGACGTTCTGCCAAAGTGCTATGCACCACACATTACCGGTTTCGCGCATGTACAGTATGTTCTGCCGACGTGCTACGGTATGTTCTGTATCTGTATCAGTATAGCCGGTATAACCGCCCTTCACACCAGCTTTGCAGGCACACGGCGCGGCGGCAGCTAGCTATATCACACCGAACGACTTGTTACACTTAATCTTTGCACATTTGATTGCAGGAGTTGTTTAAAGCTTTCTAGACTAAGTGATGATGCCCCAACTGTGCTTGGTGGCAACGAATTCCAGTCTACGATAGTTCTGGGGAAATACAAGTTTTTGAATACTCAATTCTTGGTTGATAACTCTGATATTGGAAGGCATGACTGTTTCTTGTTCTTTTCTGGGCTGGTATCAGATACTTAGTGGTTGGTACGTCCACCAGTTTTGTACATTATGCACAGTCTGGACATTCTACGTCTGTCTTCCAGTGACCCCTACGGTATGTTACCTGGTGTAAGTGTGACTTATGCTGTCCTCCTGTGTCAAGGCTGTGACGTTGTCCCCAAAGTCCCAGGTGAAGTTCTGGTTACTGCCCACCCAGTACGCGGTGAAGACGGTCGGCTGGCCCAGGACCGTGGACGTGTCGTACTTTATCCAGCGAAGCTCGACCGGCAGTTGTACCTCGATCTCCACTGGTGAAGACACGGCCTGGCTGACTTCATTCCCGGCAGTTACGTACACTGTAAATCTGGAGAAATATAAACACAAACATGCATTGTCTGTATCAGTATAGCCGGTATAACCGCCATTCGGCATAACGCACCAGCTTCGCAGGCACACAGCGCGGCGGCAGCTACCTATGTCACACTGAACAACTTGTTACACTCAATCTTTGCACATTTAATTGCAGGGGTTGTTTAAAGCTTTCTAGTGATGATATCCCAACTGTGCTTGGTGGCAACGAATTCCAGTCTACGATAGTTCTTGGGAAAAACGAGTTTTGTGCTACATCGTTGACATACATGGGCATTGTGATACAATATCTAATACACAGAAAAAGACATCATTAATTTGACATACATGTCATCATTATTTCCTACACTCTGATGATGTACATGTATGTTAGGAGAAACAGTATTGTCAACTTAATTTGTAACCACCCCTCAGCGAAACACACCAGCTTGGCTATATCACACCTAATGACTTGTTACCCCTAGCCTTTGAAATCTACACCTTAACATTGTTTAAAGCTATAAAATGATAATGCCTCTACTGTACTTGGTGACAGCGAGTTCCACTCTGTGATAGTTCTCGGAAAGAATGAGTTTTCAAGCACCTCAATCCTTGGTTGATAGCTCTGATATTTGAAGGCATGACAATTTCTTGTTCTTTTCTGAGCTGGTATTAGTTGGTACATCCACCGGTTTACTAGCCATTTCGTACATCATGCATAGTCTGGACATTTTGTACAGCCAACAAAGCACCTCGACAAAGTTTCTCTACCCACCTTCCGTTTTCTTGGTACTGATAGTCCAGTGTAGGTCTGAATGTCAGCTTGGTCTCCCCGTCACCCAGGTGCCACCTGTACCAGCTCGCGTGATTGGTCACAGTAACAACATTGAAAGTCACGTCCTGATAGGCTGGGAAGAGGGATCCATCCAAGCTCAACTCCACACCTTAGATAGGAGAAGAAACAATAACTATTAGAACAGTAAAAGGACATTTCCTTCACCAAGGAGGTTTTACGTTTAACCAGCATTTGACAATTTCTTTGCTGGTTTACTTGATTAACTAGAAAGGTAACATTTACAAAGCAAATGCATAATGTTTACCTTCACATATGGTCTGCCCTGTTAAATCTTACTCAATCACATTCATATATATGGCGACAGGAGTCTAAATCCCTCCTGCTATAAAATTGCAACATGATGTAACCCGACACCAGTTACCATGGTGAGAGACGGGTCTGGTTCAGGTCATTGACCAGGTCAGAAGTCAGTGTTTTCTTCATTTTGCAGCAAAGATTTTACAATCTACGGAAGGTTTTAGGTGGTTTGGAAAGAAAAGGGGTATGTGAAATGGTCTTTTATGGTAATTAGTCCGGACCCGGTTCTTGACTTTTAGGTTTTTTTGGACTTGAACCTAAACATTCTTACAAGTCCGGATCCAAGTCCAGTGAACCGGTATGCATCACTACTAAACAGTGTGGCCAGAAGAAGGATGCCTGTTCAGAACCTACCCTGCACCCTTCCCAGGACCTTCACTTCGGCAGTGGCCTCCTGTCGTCCGACCCTGTTACTGGCAACCACGGTGACAGTGTAGTCTCCACGCTCCCTGTACGTGTGCCGCACGCTCAAACCTACACAACGGAAAAACACAACATAACTCAATTGTGGGGTCGTGTGTCTTAACAACAGTGCATTTGGCTCGGAACCAAGAGGTCCCGGGTTCGAATCCTGCCATGCCGCCAATCCTGTGCTCTTGGATAAGGCACTTAATTTTCTCACTTTACACAGATGAAAATGAGTATTTCTGTTGTTCGTTGTATGCGTTGGTGGTGGCATAATAATAATGAAAAATAACTTAGGTAGGACATTTAAACATAAAATTTCTCTAACCCCTCACAATGTAAAACATCAGTAGAAAAGCAATCTTTTTACATATCAGCTTCTCACTAGTTATAGAGAAGACTAGTAAGGATCTTTTTTTGATTCCCCTTGGTTTTAATATTCATAAGTGTACCATGTTTTATATATTTTAATTATAAGTGTAACATATGAATTACATAAGTGTATCATATGAATTACAAAATTATGTGGAAATTCATTTTGAAAAACATTTGTTCGCAGCCAACATATGAATTGTTTGCCGCCAACATATGAATTGTTAGGGTGACTGGCCTAAAATAATCTTGTGACAAAATTTAATAGTCTTAAACTTGGACATTAACATCGGGGTTCTCACCAGGATTTTTTCACAATCACAGCATAGGGGTTAGGTACATAAGGGCAACTTTTCTGTGGTGCACATTGAGTCCTAAAAACATGACAGGGAGTCTGGTATCCTCTCTAAAAAAATTTGAAACTTATAACCCCCTATATTTCTGGTTTAAAGGGGGTAGATCACAGCATAGGGGGTTCAAATCACAGCATAGGGGGCCCCTATGCTCAAATAGCCTAGTGAGAACTATGTAACATTTCTTACCAGCATCAGTGTAGTCAGTCTGGTCCCCCATGGCCCAATCTATCGTTACATCCGTTCCCCTATCCAGCGTGGCGCGAAGCTCCGTCACATTCCCGTGCGGTGTCAAGTACGATTCGCTCTCCAGCGACAAGCCAAACGGCGCGACTTCCACGAAAAACGGCCGCGGCAGGCTCGTGGACTCGTTGTTCAACTCATTAACGGCAACGACAGAAACGGAGTAGTTTCCGACTGAAAGAAAAATACAAGATATTCTGTATCATTTTGTATCTGTATAGCCAGTGTAACTGCCCTTTGGCCTAACACACCAGCTTCTGTATTTATATAGCTAGTATAACCGCCCTTCATTGTAACACACCAGCTTCTGTATCTGTATAGCCGGTATAACCGCCCTTCGGCGTAACACACCAGCTTCTGTATCTGTATAGCCGGTATAACCGCCCTTCGGCGTAACACACCAGAATCTGTATCTCTACAGCCAGTATCTTTCACTTAAACTCTCTTATTATTAATGTACAGCTCAAAATCTCAACCATACTTGTAACTGTTTGAAGTGAGGACGCAACTAACAAATGCGTGAGTTAGCTTTCCTCTTCTGACTTCAAAAGTATGCACCGCAGATCTAACAAATAGACAAAAAGGCTGATTCCACATACCCTGTGTGAACGCATGTCTTGCAATGCCTGAGATGTCACCAAAGAAGGGGTTTACAGCACCAGGAACTTCCAATGTCCCAGAGCCATCGCCAAAATCAAAGAGGAACCTCACGCTTGTACCCTGCTGCACGGATGCTTCAAAGGGTAACGGCACTGTTGCCCAGTTTCCATCCGATTGTAGGGAAAATTCGGCATGAAACACCGGGGTAAAGAACTGTCTGGGTGGATCGAGCATCAAGCCTGAGATCCTCTGGCCAACAACAACAGTGATCCGAGCTCTGACAGGAGGGTTGTAGACAGGCACACGCGTGTTCCCGTTAACTGTCACAGTGTAGGTGCCCGGAATGTTGAAGGTGTGGGTAGCTGTGCTGCTGTTCAAAGTACTAAATGTGAGAAAAAACAGGAGATAGAGTCAATTTCCGCGTCACCACGTGGGTTTTTTCTCTATGTTTCGAATACTTTTGAATTACATATACTTCAAATTAAAGACAATTAAGGCCACACCAATTTAATTTGTTGGTTCTCGGATTCGCCTCTTCGTTTTTTTCTGATTTGCAAAAAAAAAAAAATTTGATTCTGGTCTTGAATCAACTCAAAAATGCTCATGTTTTGCCCCCAACAGTTGAGGAAAGTCCTTTTCTTCCTAGTTGTTACAGCTTTCCCATCTATCATTGCAGTGGTTTGATTAAAAGTTCACAATTCAATGTTTAAATTTTAACCCAGCCTTTTGTGTCGACTTCATGGCTCATTTCATAGCATTTAAGCCTATAATAGGATGCCTTAGACCTGTTTTTATTTTTATTTTTTTTCGCCCTGTCGCTTCATATTTTTTCTGAAAAAATCCGAGAACCAACAAATTAAATTGGTGTGGCCTAAAGTCACAATGTTTCTAAACCTTTCAAAGGATTATAAAAAAATCTAACATTCTAAAAATTGTCAATGTATTAATCATAAAGCAGAGACAAACAAACAGACCAATTCTGATCCCCCCACCCTCATAAAAATGTAGAAATGCAAAATAAAAACATAAAGATGCAAAAATTTGATGGACATGCAACTGTTCTTTCATTGGTTGACCCGCTAATTGTGATTGACAGTCAGAATCAGTCTATTTAATACTTAACACCATTGACAACATCTTTACAACATATGTAGGATTTAACAAACCTTTGCACATTGGAGATTTGCGATGGGAATGGACTGTTTGTGCTTTCGTACATCCAGGTAAACCTCAGATCCGACCCTGTTGCCACTGTTGCTGCAAAAACTACAGTGGTCCCTGTTGTTACTGTCGTCTGTCCATCTTGCACCATCAACTGCAGTCCCGTGATTGGCTCAACGACCACGGCTGATGCTGATTGGCTGAGCCAGGTCACATGATTCGAGGCATTGACTGAGATAGGGTACTCTCCCACATTGGGATACGTGTGATTTAGAGAAAAGGTGTTTGTCGGAATGTCATCATTTCTGCGCGAAACGGAAGAAACCACGAGAGAATCGCTGTCGTGTACGGACGAAAAGACTTGTCTGGTTCCGTCGGCAAAGTCAACGTCAAAATCAAACTCTCTCCCACCCGTAACGGTTATCTGTATATCAGTCTCTTCACCCTGTAGCACTGGGTTCACACTGATGTCCAGCTGTGTTAGTGGATGTTGGACAACAACAGTTGTGGTAGCTTGCTGCGAATCGATTCCATTTGATGCAAAGAGCTCCACTGCATATGTGGCACTGGTGCTATAGGTGTGCAAAACCTGTCAAGAAATAACAAATGTATTAGAGAGTATCATACAGTACTCTATATCATTCCTTGCACTAATATTAGGCAACAACGTCTTACATTTACCTGCTCCACTTTTCTGCAATAGAGAATGTCATGAAAAGACCACAGCATAGCAATGATTGGATGCTTGTGGGCAATGAGGGCTTTAACAGTAAATTGATAAAAAAATAGAAGAACTTCATTGACCCAACAAAAGTACAGCAACTTTCATAAGGTCTGTAATTAGACATACATACAGACACGTATGTACAAAAGAATGTACAAGACTATAGAATCAACTTATACTACTTGTTCTAAGGTCTGAACATTCTTTGCTATATTTGTACATTACCTTCTAGAATGAAATTGAATTTATCTGCACAAAAAAATATCAGACTCTATAAAATATCTTCACAAACTGAATGTAAGATTTTCCCCACATAAATGAGAAAACAGAAACTTCTGTCCAACTGACCCTGTCCATAGTTGTGAGTACAGTGGTGTTATCGTCCAGTATCCAGCGATATACCACTGCTGTACCGGAGTCAGAAACTGCATGCCATGTCTGCGAGCTGGGAGGGCTAGAAGTAAACAAAGCCATTGAAAGAAGGCTCAGGGTTCGAAATACTGGGTGCATGTGCACCTTAGTGCACCCAAACTTGGAGCTTTGCACCCAATTTATTTCTGTGGGTGCACTGGTGCACCCAAATATTTGTGTACATATCTTTTTACTTACTAAATGTATAATTACTCTCAAGTAATTATGATTACATTACGAATGCTTTAACTAACTTAAAGTTTAAGTTACAAAACAAAATCACAAGCTTTACCTGAGCAGTTTGACATGCCGTGGTCCCTCCACATGAAGGTTTCTGATTGGCTCCTGGACAGACACATAGCTGAAGAGCTGGGCACGGTCACCATTCACAGTCAGGTTTACAACCAGCCCAAACAGTCCAGCACTCGTGTAGGCATGGCTCCACCTGTGTTAGAGTCAAACATAGATAAAACTTCCAAAAAATTTGTCTTCACGTACTTGCATATCAATCAATAGTTTGTGCTCATAAACCTGCATTTCTCCTGCAGTGTCACTGACGAAAGGTAATGAATGCTACCTGAAACATCTGACTATTTCCAAAATCATATCCTGTTGCTTGAGTAACTGTTGTTTTTTTTTTGTGTAGCATAGACAAAACTGTTTGCAAACAGAGTCAGGGTGGCTTTTGGGATACCAACTGGCTAGTCCATACATTTATTATGTTCAGCCAATAATAAGCTGACTATACCACTAGCACCAGATTTCATACAGGAAGGCAGATATGCCCACATAATGATACAGATATACATTTAAAGACTCACATACAAACACTCACATACAAACACACACGTACCCGCACACACTGACACACACACATGCACATACAGACACCGATATACGAATACAGACACAGACACATGTACAGGCACACACACATACACACACAAAAACACACATGCACAGATACATGTGCACTCACTCACACACCCAATTCTCTTGCACATTGTGCGTAGAGATGACTAGCTTCACCACATAAACACAACCAAAAACCATCATTCCCTACACAATATTCACACATATAGTACCTGTATTGCCTTGCATTAGGAATGTTGTGAGTTTCCTCAGTGTTGTCCCCATACCCAACAGACATGGAGGCAGCGGTTAGCGTCCACCCAGAGGGAAACACGACCGTGAACTCCACGGCCTGCCCTGACGCCGATGCTCCACTGTGCTGTAGGTACGGCTCAATGGCTTCTGCCGACGACTGGACATCCATGGTGGCACTCTGTGTAGTCACTGGACAAGGAAACAAAGAAAAGTTAGCAGTCAATAAGGTGTATATGGTGAGATAATCCTTGGTCAGGTGCGATAACCACTGAATAAACCACCGAGTGAGCGTAGCATAACTACAATAGTTTTTGCTAGATTAATACTACAAGTCTTACCACTACTGTAGGCGCCCTGTCCCCTGTATAATGGTACGGTCCAAGAAGTGGTCGGTTATTCTACTTTTAAGGTTACGACCTGACAATCAATAGCAAATGGAGTCTTTCTATTATTTTTCTCACATTTAGATGTTAAGAATATGCTGTATACTACTATGCAACATCTTTACATGTTGTAAACCTACGAAAATATTTGGGAGTACTGGTGCACCCACCGCAAAGAATTGGGTGCACGGAACTGAACTATGACCTTCCTCACACCTCACTTGAAACAGGAAGAAGTCTTACCCAAGTTGCTAACATCCACAGATAAAACATGTGTTTCCTCATCAGAGAGAGAAGTGCTGAAGACTGGGACAGCCGTGTAGCCCTGCAGTTCACCATCCAGCCGCCAGGTGTACAGGGCATCTGCTATACTGCTGAGGCTTCCTGTTGGTCAAATCACATGAAACAGTCATTGCTTTGCCCAGTACGAAAAACCTCTTACTGCTAGTCTAACGTTGTTATACATGTATGTCATGTAAGATGTAATAGAAAGAGTTAATTTTCAGCAGCTTACATTACAAGTCCTAGGCTGTAGCCATCTTTGGAGATGCAAAGAGCCCAATAATATAATATGTATGGTGTTAACCAAATTTGCATGATTGTTAACCTTCACACTGCTAACCAATGACCCATACAAACTTCTAGTTAAACTTAAAGACTACCTCAACTAGGCAAAGGTTAATGCAAAATCTTGTGTTCTACCTATAATTTTGCTGCATTTTTTTTTAATTGTGAAAGTAGAATTACCTTGTTCTTTCACCACAAACATGCTGCTCTCTCCCACCACTGGCATCCCCAACATTTCCAGCTCCACCCCCGAAATGCTTTCCTGCACTTCCACGTCTACCTGCTCCCTCACGGCGGACACATCATTGTACACAGTCACCACCACCCTGTGCAACCCAGCAGTTGCAAACAGGTGTTGAATCTCACATCTTCCTTCAGTCACTGTGACGTTGTACGATATGCCTCCTACATCTACATGGCATTTTGCATCTGTCCCTCCTTCTATATTTGCAACAATGTCTGTGCTGTTGCCTAATATAACCGGCGTGGTGACTGCAAGTTTCACCACTAGTACTGGCTCCTGTACATGAAACTGTAGTTTCTCTACAACTGGACTAGTCACCAGATTGCTAACTGTCACTGTAACGTTCACAATCCCGGGTAGTTCGAAAACATGGCTGGCGGAAGAAGTGTTCGTGGTAGACTGTACGCTCGGTTGCCTTCCGTCCGAGACGTCCCAGGAAAACTGAGCGCCCGTTCCCATGGAAACCGTTGCCATAGATACCACCGACTCGCCAGTTCTGATATACCTCGCTTTATCGCTTGTCAGTGTAAGACCGGACACTGGGACTTGAACTATGACTTCCTTGGATTCTCTGCGCGAACTTATCAAGTTAGAGACCTCTACACTCACAGTGTATGTACCTGGGATGGTAAACACGTGTTCAATAGTCCCTTCGCTGGAATTTGTATTGAAAGAGTAGGGCCCATCTGCGTTGGTAATGTCCCAAACCACAGTTACAGGTCCAGTATGTTCGGCGTAATGTACGGTAATGTTTTGAGGGGCATCAACAGGTAGTGCGCTGCTTAGGGAAAGGTGTATTCTGTGAATTTCGGCTTGGACTACGACCAAGTCCGCCATGACAGCGGTCATTTCGTTCGCGTCGTTCCACGCACGTGCTGACACTTGGAATGATCCGCTGCTGCTATAGATATGGCTGAAACCTACGCTCAAGTCACAGTCTTCAAGGTAACTGGCCGTGATCTGAAACTGATCCACGGAAGAGGATCTAGATCCGAGCAGTTCGCCGCGCCGGTTGTTGAGAGAGTGGTTGAAGGTCGTTCCATCTCCGAGAGCGATCTCCAGGAACGCGGTACTGCGGTCTGCGGTTACCATGGTGAGGAGGAACGTGGTGGCCTGTCCGTGTGTCGTGACCGCAGGCCCGCCATCCAGGGACACAGTCAGGTTGGAGATGGAACGGTCAACAACAATCTGCAAGAAAAAAAAAAACATGCATCTGAACTACATCATGCGTACCTGTGGATAAGTTTCATCAGGTTGGTAGGTCACTGATCGCAAATAAGGATTTTATTCAACCAACGTTTCGGTGACTGCCTGTCACTTTCTTCAGGGCAATTCTGACTGGTTCACATTGCACTGCGCAGGTGGTTTTGTTAAAGACTCTTTATTCAGTAAATCGTGCATAGTTTTAATTTCTGCTATTTGCTTACAGTTCAATAAAAATTACATCAACTTTATAATATGTAGACACTAACCACTATCAATACAAGAGAGAGCAAAACATGAAAGTAAGTTTCGGAAGAGCCAATACTAGTATCTTTCTGTGACAAGTCTCACAGAAACCCGGTGAGACTTGTCATGTGGCTTTTCTAAAAAAGCCTCACTGGGTCAGTCTCTTGAAGAAGACTGGAGTGGCTGTGAGAAAGCTCTAGCCTCTAGGCGAGAACTTTTCTTTGTGTTGGAACAAAACTTTTAACACTCAGGCAACAAATTATATCAGGACAAACTACATAGACTACAGAATTGACTTGAAATGACTTATCCTTGATAAATATTAAGAAATAACTGTCCGTACCACTTCTATGATTCCTGCCACAGAACCTAGTGAGTTGGAGACATTCACTCGAACAAAATGTGCTCCCAGGGATCGGAATGTATGAGTCTGAAAAGGAAAACATTTGGTTAGAATACAATAAATGTTCATCTCCATGTGTACAAGTATTGAAAACTTTTATTTGAAATGAATGTTGTGATAGTTGGCAGTAAACTTAGTACCATATGAGTATCGTTTCTTGTTTAACAAGGATTATGATGCCAAAAATTAAAAATTGTAGGAGTCTTATTTTTTGGCCTGCCTTGTTTTTTTTTCCACCCTATCCCATTAGATTTGGAGTCTGCGGAGGATGTCATCCATAAAATTTACTTGCTGTGGCCTTACAAACCTGAATGTCCCTTGAACAGTTGACCACTCCCTGGCAGGGGTTTAGAACGTTCAAATACGGCGTAGAGATGACGTAAGAGCCGTCGTCTCGCTCCCAGTAGAAGGACAGGTTCTTCCCCCTCCCCACGGATGCCTCCAAACGAAACGGAACGTCCGCGAAAACCGTGATGGTCTCCGCGTCGGGAGCGGAGGAGGAGTAACTGCATGATGGGATGGACGCCGAATCGCTTCCGGGAGCGCGCTCGATCTCCAAGTCCGCCGGGACCGGAGGAACGACGGTGATGTTCGCTCGGACGGACATGGCGGATACAGGGTTCTGGATGTGCATTTCTGGAAGGAAGAAGAGAATGATTTAAAAAAAATTGGGTCACGTAAGCATATTACGAATTCCGAATCCAAACTAAACCCACCAATTGCTGTAAGAAGGAATACAAATGTATTATCTTCTTAGTTTATGATCCACCATTGAGATTGCTAACATCTAGAAGGGATTGAAGTACTAGTACTTTTTCTAAATACCTGTGCTGGTGCAGTTAACATCAGAAATTACCTAAACCAGACAAATTTTACCTGCACCACTCAGAATTTAAGAAGTACGGAATACTGGAAACTGATCAGTAGAGACCATTGTCATTACTTCTTTTACACTTCATTCAAAATGTAATATGGTACCAGTCAATACACAAATAAAAATCCAAGTATGCCTATATAAACCCAATACTCACTTATTTAGTTGTCTATATGTTAACTGTGAAATACTCACTTGTTTAGTTGTCTATTTGTTAACTGTGCAATATTTGTTTCTCTGTTTTTAAACACTAGCATACAATTCAGCGCCACCTACTTAGTTGCGCTGCCACATGCTAGAGATTGTACTCATCGATCAATCAATAGATAATTATTATTATACATGGACCAGTGCAGTTTAGGTGCACATAGACATCAGAAATACTTGCACAGTCCCAATTTTACAAGGTACGCTAACTTGTTTATGCGGGTGCATTTCGAGCCCTGTCTAAACAACATACAACACATACAACAACATACAAAACTCCTTGCAGCCAGTGATTTTTCTATACATAATTCAAATGAGGTCAACGGTTTTGATTTTCTAGTCTCCATCATTCAAACAATCACAAAATATGTATAAACTCACCAATGGTGTACTCCCCCACTCTGGCATACTGGTGCATGAGAGACATAATGCTTGTATCCAAGGTAACCCTGGCCTGGGACGTTCCATTTTGCCCATCTCCGTAGCTCCACGAAAAGTCCACATACTCAAAGTGGGAGGTGTTGTAACTTGGGAGACCTAGGTAGGAAACAATCATACAATCAAGTCAAAACTGAGAGAGCGATGTGTATGTGTGTGTGTGGATTTGCAGTTTCTGCTATACAAATAATACAGCATTGCCATACATCCTCAGTAACTGTTCTGCTTTTCTTCTCAGTGAGAGTAGAAAAGTTATCTTTTTATTAGCATTACACAAAGGACAAGGACAAGGTGACGTACACTCAAGTTACAACTTATTTTGCCACATACAAACACCGCATACACACAAAACTACAATATTTTTGTGGTTTGTACAGTACAGTGCTCCCCTCCCGTTACCAATGTTGTAATTGACAAATACCTAATTATATAATGAGTAAGAGAATGTAGTGTTTGAGACTGTTCTATATCTATTTGATGGACATGTCAGTCAAAAAGAGCTACATGTAGAAGCACTTGGTGCCTTCAAGATACATTTGTGTTAATAGTAGAAAAACAGTATGGGTAAGGGATAGAGCTGTGTACCGGTACGCAGTACCGATACTGTACCGGAAAAATTGATTAGGTACAGGTCCAAAATACCTAATCCCTCAGTACCGGTACTGTACCTAAACAATTTCACACCAATTTTATGCCTATTTGTGACCTCAAATGTTTAAATAGCTGGTTAACAATGGGTGCCTGTGTAAGGACAGTGTGTTCATGAAAACAAAAACATCTTAGTTTTGCCTATATTTTATCTGAGCATTCGCCACAAACCTTAACTATCAAGTCTATTTATGTTTTTTTGTTATTGAAGGAGTTCAGAAGAGCATATAAATTGGTCGAATTGTTCAGGTACAGGTTCAGGTCCGGACCTGTACCTAAACCTGTGTACCTGTACCTGTACCTGTACCTAAAATTTGTTTAGGTACACAGCTCTAGTAAGGGAGTGAAGTCATCTCTGATACACTTGTATTTGCACATCTTTTCACTCATCTTGCCTGAATTTCATGCCGCAAAACTTTTCACTCAGCTGATCAGAGACTTTACAAACCTGTGGACAGGTTGAAGGCACTGGCTAGTACCACGGTGACGTCGACTTGTGCCACATCCCCCGACTGTACCACCTCTGCCGCGGGGGACAGGGATGCTTCCAGCAGATACGGGCCGTCCACAGAGTACACATCTAGACTGGAGTTCCCCCCACATCGCTGGGTGGTATCATCCGGGCACCTGTGGAAAACAATTCATTAGAAGTCCTATTTTCTCAGTGACAGTCCACATAGTGAAAGCCCTTACATGTATGCCTAAAAATTGATCATGATGGTAAAAGAGTGTGTGTGCTACTGTAGCATAGTCCGGTGGTTAGCGACCCTGCCTCTGGACTAAGAGGTTGGGAGTTCGAATACCGGCTATTGTCGCTCACCCGACAAGCACGCTACTGGAAAGGGTCGCAGTCCTTAGAACGGGACATTAAACCGGGGTCCACTGTTCATTGCGCTTGTAGAATAGAGCTAGGGGAATTTCCCCAGTGCAATGAACCTGTAAATACAGTACATAGCGTCTGTCTTCTCTGTCACGACCAGTGGGAGATTAGCTCTTCAGTGAGCTAAAACTGGTTCAAGATCACTTTCTTTCTTTCTTTTTAGGTAGGTTTTACCAGCTATACAGAATACAGATACAGATAAAGTATGTGATGGAAGGACATTTGTATGTTTGTTTGTTTGTTTGTTTACTTGTTTATTTGAGCCTTGTTTATTCATGAAATACTCAAATCAGCCTGCTGGCTTTTTCCTGATTTTCCATTGAGGTTGCATTATCAATCCAGCCTCCAGACTCCCACTGTTCCTTCTAAACAATAGATGTTACCTGAGCATAGTGATGCATACCGGTTCACTGGACTTGGATCCGGACTTGTAAGAATGTTTAGGTTCAAGTCAAAAAAAACCTAAAAGTCAAGAACCGAGTCCGAACTTATTACCATAAAAGACCATTTAACATACCACTTTTCTTTCCAAACCACCTAAAACCTTCCGTAGATTTTAAAATCTTTGCTGCAAAATGAAGAAAACATTGCCATCGGGCATCGTCAAGTACCGGCCTCCATGTTATGTGGCCAAAGTTTCACCCAGACAACATTGCAAGTTTGCCAACATTCAATTTTGTATATGCCATGGGTTTAGGTCCGGACCTGAACCTAAACCTCTGGACTTGAATCCGGACCTGAACCTAAAATTGAGTTTAGGTATGCATCACAACCTGAGCATCTCTACAGGTATGTCTCTCCTCCTAAGCTCACCTGGTCCTGAGTCCATTAACATGCTACAGAACTAAAGCCCCGTGCCACAGCAGTCTTCAGGCCTGTTTGTTTTGAAAGAGCGCCAAAACCCTCATCTTGTCAGAACCTGTCTTTGCCAGATCATGTAACATACCAGGGAAAGTTGTTGTTGTTTACTCTTCTTTCAAACACCAACAAAATTATGTGTGCTGCATTTAACCATCCTAGCCTAGCCGACTACTGTAAATCACAATTTTTCCGCAGTACTTTTATTGGTAGTTTTCGTGGTCACTTCTGTACCGTAAACTTATCATTACTGTGAAGAAATAATTTGCCGCCTTTTTTTTTTTGCTGCACCTGCCGCCACATCGAATGTATAGTTCCACAAACATGTCCATTTTTCTCAGACCTCTAACTTTTGGTACCATGAACATTAAGTGATTTACAACTTGTATTATCATTAGAGGAAGGATCTGGTGTGTGTTTTTTTTTCAGCAGTGCAAATGTTAGGCGTTATACCAGTTGTTTTTTCTGTAACAGGACTCGTTCAGTACCTAATACCAGAGATGAAATCCTTAAGATCTGTCTGTCTGTTTCTGTCAACAACTAGAGGCTTCCCTGGTACTCAACTATCCGTGCAAACCTTTACACTTCTGTGAGCAAACCAACAATCATGTCTACAGCCCAGTTAGACAGGGATGATCCTATTAATGGTAAATAGGAAATGCAATTCACAAGTTTGTGGAATATAACCTCGGCAAATGATGGACTAGAACTTTCTCAGCAATTCAAAAATTTGTGTAAAACCCACGTTCGGGTCCTGATCTGGATTCAAGTCTAGAGGTTTAGGTTCAGTTACAAAATATGGAAGGCACTTCTCAGTGAGCGTTTCCCAATTGAAACATCTTTACCGCAAACTTTTGTAGTGAGCACTGCACTACCAGGGTTTAGAAGCAAAATACGTAATTTGCGGGGCACATCTGGGCAAAGCTGTGGCCATATTATTTACGGAGGCCGACACTTGATATTGTTCAATGGCAATGTTTTATTCAGTGCAAATTTTGACTGGTTTTGGGTGGTTTAGAACAAAACAGGTAATGTGACATGATTTTTTTAAAGACCGGAACTAGTTCCAGCAAACCAGTAAACAGCACTAGTTACAGGGTTAATCAGTAGATAGAAGGTTAAGAGCTGAGGGCAGACTTACTGTATGTTACACTGGTCCTGTGTGGTTAGGATGAGTCTGTTGATGTTGTTGGTACAGGAACACTGGTCCCCTCCCTGTAAACCTGCATATCCATACCTGCAACACAAAGAAACAACGGTTAGAAAAATCGTAATGGTTGGGGTTTTATCACCCCTTACGAGGTGACATACCCTTTTACTAGCTTACTACAAGACGGGGTTCGCCAAGCCTCCATCCGGGTGATGATGTAAATCACCATGTAGCTGATACAAAACAGTGGTTTGCCAGGCCTCTGTGTCTGTCCGGGTGATATGAAGTGCAACTCCAAACAGTAGTGTTTATACCATTGCACACTGGGGCATGCCCCTACTCTTTTCGAAAGGCGTGGTGGGTTCTTAAATGGGTGCGGTGTGTGGCTTTCTCCAAGCGCGGGACCTCCATTTAATGTCCTATACAACTAGCTAGGTACTCATTTTCACCTAAGTGAAGTGAGGAAAGCCATGTTAAGTGCCTTTCCCAAGGGTACAAGATTGGTGACAAGGCAGGATTCAAACCCGAGACCTCTTGGTTCTGAGCCGGACACTCTACCATTACACCACACAACCCCAGTTCTATCAGTGCTAAAACTACTACTGGGGATATTATAATTTACATGAAGAAGAAATGCCAATGAAGTAGTTTGCTTACAGTTTTATTTTTTTATTCAACTTTTCCTTTTACAACATTTACAAGTTTGCAAATGCTAGTGGTTATCAGCCGTAGTGACCTATCATATTAAATACTGTTCCTTTTTATTTCGCCATACTAAGGCCACACCAATTTAATTCCTTGGTTAACGGATTTTTCTAGAAAAATAATGGAGCGGGCGGGCGAAAAAAAAAAATATATAAACAGGCCTAGGCATCCTATTATGGCCCAAAATGGTTACGACAGGAGACATGAAGTCAACACACCAGGCTGGTTCAAAATTTAAACAATGAATTTTAAACTTTTAGTGATACCACTGTATTGAAATATGGGATGACTGTAACAAGTAGCAAGAAAAGGACTGTTTTAAACTGTTCAGGGCAAAATATGAGCATCTTGCAGTTGATTCTGAATTTTTATTTTTATTTGCAAATCAGAAAAAAATAAAGCGGGCGAATCCCTTAACCAAGAAATTAAATTGGTGTGGCCTAAGAGGTAAAATATAAAATAAGGTACTGCCTTTATTGTCTTGTTCATAATCTCTGAGCACAAAGCAACATCCGATCTCCGCTACTTTATCCAACAGCTGCTAACAAAGTGTTCAGTAATTAACCCTCCTTTATCATCATTAACCTGTACAGCCCATATTAACCACCCTCCTCTACAAATAGGCTCTTGTTTGTTTGTTTGGGACTTACATGCTGTTACCATGGTAACAGGCCAGAGCACAGCGACGTTAATTCTTATGCAACAACAACCAATACTGGTATTTTCTGAAAGACTTTTTCACCAGGACAAAAATGATAAATCTAGCATAAAAAGTGATACTACCAAGGAAAAAGGAAATTTTGAAAAAAAAAGTACACTCTAGATTTTTTTCAGTCCAAAAGTGCTCAGTTACCTTTCAGAGTCACCTATCTTATAACAGGTGACCAATTGGAACAATTAGGAAGGCGAATTATAATTAAGTACAAAATTATCTACCAACCGGTTACTGTTATACAGTGTGTGCATGACTAAATGGCTCTTAGTCATCATTAAGGAAGCATGTACAGTGACCAGCCTTTTTAATCTTTCACCGCACATTGCTCTATTCTTCTTGCAGGTGTTATCTAAAGCAAATTACCTTCTACTTCTTTCATACAAATACAAAGTACAGAAAAAGGCTTGCTTCTTTACAAGGGGGCAAGTGCTACGGTATAAGTCTTGAAATAATCGTGATAGTTTTATGTTCACAGTTTTTTAACGGTCGCAAGATGAAAACTGGATGAATGACTGCCTCCCCTACAGGCCTGTGGAGGCCCTTGAAACTGTCTGATTTCCAGACTAGAGAAAAATTTGAATGTGTCTGGTGTGTATGCCTGCCTCTACTATAGGCCTGTGGAAGCCCTTGAAACAGTCTGGTTTCCAGACTAGAGAAAAAGTGGACTGTATCTGGTGTGTATGCCTGTCTCTACTTTAGGCCTGTGGAGGCCCTTGAAACAGTCTGGTTTCCAGACTAGAGAAAAAACTGGAGTGTATCTCGTGTATATGCCTGCCTCCCCTGCAGGCCTATGAGTATGAAAGCCCTTAAAACAGTCTGGTTTCCAGACTAGAGAAAAACTGGAGTGTATCTGGTATGCGTGCCTACAGGCCTGTGGAGGCCTTTGAAACATGGCCCTTGAGACTGTCTGATTTCCAGGCGTCTGTTGTGCATGCCTGCCTCCCCTACAGGCCTGTGGAGGCCCTTGAAACAAGATCCTTAGAACTGTCTGATTTCCAGGCTAGTGTCTGTCTTGCTTGCATGCTTGCCTCCCCAGCAGAACAGACCACCTGTTTACACTTTTCTCCCCATCAAGACTGATGGAGTTATGACATGTTTATGGAAACAGTCTGGCTGAGTTATGAGCTCAGAGATAATGACTCTGATATGAAATAATTCCATCCAGATGTCTACTTCATATGGCAAGAGTAGAGAATTTTATGTCATGTCTCCCAGTTTCATGATTTATAATTTCTCCAGTATCTATAAATGAATTTGAGTGTAAAAAACCTACACATGTGGAGTCTGTTTAATACTTGTTCAAGGAATGTCAAATGTTGTTCCTAAAATATAGAATTTGGATTAAGTTTATCAGCAACAGAAGTGCTATATTTTGGGTATTTAAGAAAAAAAATTGTCTTTTCTCCTAGGATATTGGTTCTTATATCATATGATAAGGCAGGTTCTGACAATTAAAATAGTTTGATTTTATCCTTCTATGATGTATGATAAAGAAAGACATTTCTTGGAAATCAGGGCTTTTGGTCACCAAGTTATCATCATTGATGTATAATTATGGCCACTCAAAGGGGCCTGTGAATCAAATGTGCTGTCTGGCACAGCCATGCACCATACTCTATAGTTATAGATAACTAATTAAACAAAAGTATGCCAAATATCATAGGGTCAGGGGACACCACATAAATCTGTCATAATTTCCAGTTCAACAAACATGCGACATTCCAGAGTGATTACAGACAGCTGTTATATTTCCTGTACCAGGTACAAAACCTGTCTGTGTTGGGGTAAACATTTCACGTTGTCTCCATGTGCCTGGAGATTGTTAAACAAATATGATGCCAAGAAGGACTAAACACACTTCACTCTGTCATGTAATTCAACTTTGGCTTGAAGTTGAACAGTGTAATTTCGAAGCAGACGTAGAATGCTCCACCTCAGTGTTAAATGACCATATTTACATCATTTAGGTCATCTTCTTAGTAATAGTAGCATATCTTAGCACGTGTTGCCCTCATCCAGTAGGGGAAGAGGAATAGATAAAAATGGACCTCTTAGTTTCTTCTTTTTTGTAAACCCAACGATAATCGAATCATAAGCAGTTGCGCATACATATTATTTTCGTTACCGAAAACAAGTGACCAGTAAGTTCCGCTGCAGTACCAAGAGAAGCCACTAGGGGGCTCAAAATCTAATCATTTCCAGTTTTCGTAACACCTTACCATTGAACATACCAAGTATGAAACCAATCCATCCAGCTGTTCTTTAGCTATCTTGTTAACCAACAGACAGACAGAATGGCAGACAGAATGACAGACAAATGCAACTGAAAATATAACCTCCATGACATTTCATGGAGGTAATACAGGTGCAGGATTCTGTGTGTGCAAAAGACAAGTGAATTTCAAAGACCTCTTTGGACATTCCTTTTTGCAGTGGATGTACCACTTCATAAAGTTTTCCAAAGAAATTTCCAAAGAAGCATGCCAACAAACTAAATTTCAACACTTCTCTATGATTACCTGGACCTGCATGAGATGAGCACCTTTAAATTTTACAGTAAAGTCTCTGGACACTGCCTGAGTATGACTTAGAACGGATGACCCCATTGGGTAGATGGCCCCAATTGACCTAAGCTAAGATGCACCAACTGCGACCTGCGACATTTGTACAAATCACCCTGAAATCACAGTGCAGGAGACAGACCAACCCTGACAAGGCAGCGGCACACCTCAATGTTACCTATCCCTCTAACACACGGACAGGGAAGATAAAGGATTTCTGACCTTGACACCAGTGATCACTACCAAGGATCTCATGTCAAATTCAAGTTCAAGCACTGTAAATCACTTTATATTTGCAGTAGCAAAATTTTGCGGTCTGTGAAAAATGGACACCTTCGCAGGTGGCAGCAGGTGCAAAAGAAAGAAAGTCAACGAAGTATTTGTTCGAACCTCGAATATAAAAATACCGTGAATATAAAGGGATTTATAGTATCCATTCACCCAGGTTTTCGCACATGTACCAATTGATAACAAGTTTCCAAAAGAAGCAAGTTTCCAAGAAAAAAATTAATGATTTTGGAAGTGTACACTCCACCCAGTCTGTCATTTTGTCAAATTGACTGCTAATATTCATTTGACAAAGGTGAAAACTCAAGATGTAGATTTTAGTCTTGAACTTCCAGTTATTACAATCAATCAAATTGAATTCATATGATCAATATTATCAGCACTAGTTGAAGTTGACTGAACATTCCTTCCATTGAATTATATTATGTTGCTTTTTGATCACACATTTTTCAAGAAAAGGAATGTCAGCCTTTATGCATTTTTTCACGCATTACTCTAGACAACATCCAAACCAGCAGACTCCTGTCTACAGATTAGTGGCCACATGGCCTGTCTCCGACTCAATTAACATTCCAGACACCAAATATTAATATCTTACAGATGAGGATGACAGAAGACAGATGATAGTGCCTTCCTGTGGACAAGATTTCTGTGCTAATATAATCACGTCACCAGTGACCAGAGCACTGGTTTCCAAAACTGACGCAGCCTGTCTACTTTATACACATACCAGCATGCTCCCCCTGGAAATTTTGGATTTTCAAGCCTTCAAAAACACAATTTCCCGCATTTTGAGAGGCAAATCATGGGGTTGAGAGTGGTTGTCGGTGGTCCTTCCGATGTTTTCATATTTTTACCCAAGATTTTTGTTGATCTGTCAAAGTTGATGGATTAGTTTTAAAAAATTTCCATCACAAGCTGCAAAATTCCAGTATGGCCACACTAAGTTAATTTCTTGGTTGACGGATTTTTCTAGAAAACTAATGGAGCGGGCAGGCGAACAAAAATAAAAACAGGCCTTGGCATCCTATTATGGCCCATTAATGATACCATTGCATTGAAAGATGGAATGACTGTAACAACTAGGAAGAAAAGGACTGTTTTCAACTGTTCAGGGCAAAATATGAGCATTTTGCAGTTGATTCTGATTTTTTTTTTTGCAAAATTAGAAAAAAATGAAGCGGGCGAATCCATTAACCAAGAAATTAAATTCGTGTGGCCTAATTGACAGAAAAAACTGGTGCTGGGTAGAGCCCTAATACTTACTGACTGTTCGTTAAGACATTTTCCAGGCAATGTCAAGGATATTTTGGTCTCAAATACATATGAAACACTGGGTAAAGAATCCCCTGGTTCCACAAATGATTTTATTTTTCTAGAAAGAATTCCCAGGCAGTCAGACTGTGGAAAATCCTGTCTTCTCCCTGTAGGTAACACATCTAACATGTGTGGCAAATCCATTTGGAGTATGGTTAGAAGGGTGTGCAAGTGTGTACATTGGCTGATTATACATACATATCAGGTAACAGCTGCTCAACAACAATTAACAAACTTCCACCTCAGTGAAGAAGGCAAGGCACCATGCATGCTATCTGTGTTTTCCTGTGGATCGAGAGGGTATGGGTTCGAATCCCGTTTGGCAAACCTGTTTGGTGTTGTATACATCCGACATTTACATGTATATCTAGTTAACTTACAGAAATGCAGCTTTTTTGTATGGAAGGAAGAAACAACAAGTACACAAGATTTAGCAAGTGCGTTACAAAAAATGTTGTTTTTCTGCTAGAAGATCCAAGACTGTTCCTTCATTTGTGGGGGCCTGCATGCCCTTTTTCGTAAGGCATAATCAGGCCTTCTTAGGCCCGATTTAGACTAGAAACGGTATACCGTTTCGAAACGGTACGAAACGTTTCGCCACAGAAAACGGTTCGTCTTTAGACACAGAGGCGGAAGCGTTTCGGGCCGCCCGTGGCGCAGGATGTTTCTGACCCACAGTGACCTATCATGACCTCCCCAAGCCGCTTCTACGGTTTGCCTCATTGGCCTTATGATTCTTGTGTTTCAGGGCCTTGAACTTCGCCCGAACCTGCTTTGGGGTGCGTAAATACCCCTCAGCCGCCAGCCCGTCCACAGGCATCTGTATGCCCTCCCTATTACGCGAGGTCTCCAAGCGGGATTGTATAGTTTGATCGGCCCACAAGCTGATCAAGCAGCGGATCTCTTCTTGGGTCCAGACCCTCCCCTGGCCTTCTGCCATCCCCCCAGACATAAAGGATGACGAAAATTCGAGAAATACATGATATAAAATGGCGAAAATGGACACAATCGAATATGGCGCGAATCTACCAGAAAATGGACGCGCGCGGGCTTATTAGCATGTGATTAGCATATGACACGTGACCTGGTTTACCGTTTCAAGAAACCCTTTGACTTTAGACCTAGCAAAAAGCGTTTCGGGCCCCCCGCTGAAGGGTTCTGAAACGGTCGAAAACCACGATGGAGGTGGTTTTCGGAAACGGTCCGCGAAAACCCATAACAAACCGTTTTTTCCTCTTTAGACCGGGAACGGTTAACCGTTCCGAAACGTTTCCCTGGCCAAAACCCCTTAAGCGTTTCTAGTCTAAATCGGGCCTTAGTATTTTCATAATCCGTAGGCAGCCTCCAAAAAAATTGACGCAATTCATAATAGTACATTAGCCGCAAAGCGTAAAGTTATAATCAGCTCTGAGACTTTAACGTAATTCGCAATCGGCGGCGAAAATTTTACATAATTCGCAATCACCCCACCCCCATGCAGGCCCTCATTTGTTACAAGTGACATAAAATATTTCTTCCTTGCACAGACAAGTCCCCAGATGATACTCTGAAGAACTACATGAGGAGCATCAGGTTTGTAAAGAATGACAACATGACAGTTGACTGGACATATGAACAGATTTATGTGCAGGCCCATATGGCACCCAGTAATCCTAGCTGGGACCCTGCCCCTCATTATGGAGCATTCCTCCACCATACTCCTGCAAACTTGCTGAAAGATGGAAACCATGCCAGAGCTACAAAATGTTTCTGCATACCTGCACCAGTGAGGTTAACACTGAAAATTATATGGTGAAAAGTATGTATGGATTACAGTCAAACCTGCCTATAGTGGTCACTCAAGGGACTGGCCAAATTTGACCACTATGGCCAGGTGACCACTATAGAGAAACAGCCGGTTAGTTGACCCCCCCCCCCAAAAAAACGGGACACATGCTTTGAGTACCAACAGTGATGTCTTTATTCTGAAACATATGAATACATACATTTGCAAAGGTAAACCCCTTTTATATGTACATGTCTTAGTTCAATAATTTGTTGTTCTTTTGTTTTAGTTGCACTTTATTTTGTACTTGCTTAAAAAAAAGAAATACAGAAATATAATTTGCATGGAAACATTAACTTGACATCAAAGATACATACACTCAACATATTCAGTTCATCTATTCCGGGACAATGAAACCATTCACATTAAAACAAAATCACTGGCTGTCATTTACTGTTCTTAGTGTACATACTAGTACTACATGTGGCTAAAGAAAAGAAAGCAAATCAAGCAACAAACTTTCAACTCCAAACAAATTTCTATCGACTGCAAAATCATTTAATCTAAGCTCAGCTTTCGACGATTTCTCCACACTCTCCCTGCCAGTCCGATCACTTCCACCTTTTGGAATAAGTTCGGCGTCTGTCTCTCCGCGTTTGCCATCGTTTCTCCGCAATCGCCACGTTACTAGTACTAGTTGTTGTTGTTAGTCGAAAAGTGGAAGAGAACGACATCGCCATGTTTTTGTTCTTTGGTGAACACTTGCTTCGCGCGACCGACATACGCCACAGCGAATTCCAACCACGTAAATAAGTTTATTTTGTACCAAGATGCTGTCTATTTAGTTAACAGCAAAATAATTGTTCGTCAGTTGCCAGTTACTTTCCGTTTTTGGTCGTTTTTGAACATGAAAACGTAGCGAGAACTCTCCTTTGTTTACGGCTTGGGTTTCTCCCCGCGTGGGTTGTCTGCCTTTACCATTATGCCAATGTGGTAGTCAACAGAAAATTTTCTCCTTTCAGACTTATATCTTTTCTAAAATATCCACTACAGTTTTAAATTTACATCTAAACTTACTTGGAGTAATGTATTAGAAATGTTTTCATAATGTAATTACGTCATTTGACGCTAATGAAGTTAAATAAAACTCGATGTATCTACCTCCATAACAGTGGAGTCTTCCGATGACCCCAATTGACCTCCCTCTGCAGCGAACATGCGCCATCTTGGAAAATACGATGACGCATTTTTCGAGCCAAATTTATTGAATTATGCCCATGAAAAACGGAAGCTATGCACATATCTACGCATTTCAAGGAATCGAGAAACCAAATATGGATATTCTTAATTTTTTTTGTAAAGATAATTGCCGTAATCTTCGCCGAGCGGCCGAGTCCATTGAAAGCTCCATGCGGCACGCACGGCACGTGGTGTTGGGGAAAACGCAGATATCAAAGACACCCGCGACCGCAGAAAATTCGTGTCAAAAGCCAGTTTTCCTTTATTTCATACACATATGGAGTCTAATTTTCAGTTCACATTTTAGTGATGTAGCGATCGGAAAATTATCACAAGGCTCATAACGGTCGTAGCCCGAGGTGGGGTGGTATTACGGCCGTGGTGCTTAGCGGGTTACGGCCAGCCGCGACCGCTATCGGCGGTGTTGACATGCCGGCGGGACCGGAATGGGGTGACCGCTGACCGCGTTGAACAGTGACCGCTATAGACACGATTCTTAATGCTTACGTCAATGGGAAAAATTCAAGGGACCGGCAAAAACTGACCGCTATGGCCGAGTGACCACTATACAAAGGTGACCGCTAGTACAGGTTTGACTGTATACCGGTAGTAAAAATGGTTAAAAACATTGCCATTCTTTCTTCATAATCATACTATAGTGGTAACATTTAATGCAGCAAATAAAAATCCATATACTTCTACATGTATATATAAACCCAGTACATGGACCAGAGGACCAGTGTAGGAAATACCTGCACAGCTCCAATTTTACCTGCACTAACCTGCATATACCCAGTACATGGACCAGTGCAGGTTAGATGCAGGTAGACATCAGAAATACCCGCACGGCTCCAATTTTACTTGCATATACAGGTGGCATATTATATTGTATTTCGAGCCCTGTCTTCAGTATGTATCTTGTTCTCAGTAACTTTTTGTAAGGCCATGTTGATTTGATTTTATGGATGACATCCTCTGGGAACCCCAAAACTGATGCGCGCGTGCGAATAAAAAAAAGTTTTGACAAAAAAAAAAAGTTGCTTTCACTATGAAATCTACGTGGTCATGAAGGTTGAACAAATGGCACATAATATGTTATGGCGAATAATCTAGTCTTCGAATTCATTTCTTTACATTTTTGTCTTTTTTCCTTTGATTTTGGCATTCTACGACATTGGTATCGTTTCTAAATGTTTTCCTTGCAACTTATGGTATATTTTTGCTCATTTAGCAACTGTTTTTGCACGATTAACAGTATGGTTGAAAACTTTTTTTTTTTTGGAAACGGCCGAAAATTCATGCGCGCGCGGATGTCATCCATATAATCAAATCAACATGGCCTAAGTGTTCAAATCTTCTGGGTTCTTTGTCCTAACCCATTACAACAAGCTGGCTCGCTAAAGCTCTAATAAACTCTGACCTATGATCCCCCTGAAATGAACTTTTCAAAAGGCCACCGAACCCACCAAACAAAAACTCCCCGCATTCCTTTCAACCACTTTTTTCGCAGGTCAAACATCATTTGGTGCTAATTCTTCCTCACACATACAGAAGTTATTGGTCAGTTTGCCCAATTTATCACACATGACTTGGCGGTTTTACGACGCAGTTCCGGTACAATAGTCCAGGTACAATTACTCAAGACGTAACAACGGCTAATCTTTAGTTGTTTCGCTTACCTTAGGATAATCCAACAATAGGTTTGTGTGCCTCTTCTACTTTTATCTTTCCGTGTCCAAAAAAATGATCCTTTACAACTTGCTGAAAGTCTAGTGTGACAAATGGTATTATAACCCTATGTAATCTTTATCAATACACGCTGGCAACAAAGTCCAATGCTTTCACCATGTGTAAAGCAATAAACTGTCCTACCATAAAAGGTATGACCTAAAAAAAAAAGGAAACAATCAAATAAAGCATGTCCTTCACCTTTATGGGGGCCCGCATGCACTTTTCCGTAGAGCGCAATCGACCGTTTTAATTCCACGTACAGCGTAGACGGACCGTTCTAATTTAACGTAGAGCGTAATTTTTTTTTTGCGTAGGCGTAATTTGCCATTTCGATTCTACGTAATGCGTTGCAGCTACCCAGAATTTATTGTAAAACGTAATCAAGAGGCTTCCTGAATTCAGCGTAATACGTAGCCGGCTCTCAAAATTTAGCGTAGAGCGTTGTCCGGACCCCCCATGCAGGCCCTTCTTTATGTTTGACTGTTACTTCGTGCATTGCTTTGAGTGACCTAAATGCTAGCTGGACAACGTTTAAAAATAACACAATTAACTAAAATTACATTGAGATTGTTTGAAAACTCATAAGATGGATTATACTCTTTGTGCTGGCCCATACGTCTACACTATAATCATATTTACATACTTTTCCTTGTAAGTCACCAAAGCAAAAACTTTACTACACTAACAGGTAACATGTAGCACAGTTGCTCCTCTAAATTCAATTACCTGTACAAAGCATGTACATGTAACACTGCCTGATTATTTATGGCAGTTTAAGTTTTATCTCATTGGGTACACAAAGGTGCAGATAGGAATCAAATGCATTTCTATGGAATCCACATCCCCGCGTTACTGTGTACACTGCCATTGAGACTATTTACACTGTCCAGATATGATCCACGACTATATGAAACAATGACAAAGACAGAATGGCGTTCACGTCAATGTTATCCAGGCCCACTTTTCTGGGTCGACACATTTGTAGATTGTAAGACTTTACGGGACTACTTGGACGTCATTAGTTCTAATTTTATGACTGGTTGCTTGGCTACTATCGCCTGCTTTTCCGGGCCTGGGCTTTTTGGGGCACCTTTTAACCTTTTGACCTTTTCTTAGGTGACGTTTCAGTCCCAAAATCCAGCATTGAGTCAGATGAACTCAACTAGTTCTGGAAATTCTAGGTAAAAAGTAACTTACACAAACCTGAAAAGGGACTACATTTCAGGGTTAGATTTTGAAATTAATAGATTTCTGAGCTTTTTTTTCTCTCACAAATGTGTTGTATGTTAGCTCATAGGTATATAGGATAATTTTGGGTAATACTGAGTTGAATACAAACTTGTAATCGATGTTAGATACACTTGAAAATAATCCTAACATACAGAGAAAAATTTCAGCTTCACACTTTTTCAAACACATTAGGCCATGCCAATATAATTTTTTTTTT
>NW_017804476.1:823737-874523 GCF_001625305.1 Branchiostoma belcheri
ATTTTTTTNTTTTTTTTTTTTTTTTATTCATGCCAATATAATTTGTTGGTTCATGGATTTGCCTGCTTCATTTTTGTCTGATTTGAAAAAAAAAACAATTTTCAGGCTCCGAATCAACTCCAAAATGCTCATATTTTGGCCCCCACAGTTGAAGAAAGTCCCTTCTCTTCAGAGTTATTGCAGTTTTTCCATCTATCAATGCAGTGGTACCAGCATGGCTCCTATAATAGCATTTGGGCTATCACAAGATTGCTAGGCCTGTTTTTTTTTTTTCCCTGTCGCTTCATATTTTTCTGAAAAAAAATCTGAGAACCAACAAATCAATTTGGTGTGGCCTTAAGGGTGTAATAAAGAAATGTCCTTACCCTAGCCTGTAACAGGCTCTGCTGCAGTCAGCTGGGGTGATGTGATCACAGTTTCCGGGCTGGATCTGGAAGACTGGTGACACAGCATCATCCAGGTAACAACCCTGGTACCAGTCAGCAACTGAAAATAGAAAATATCCGCTTGAATTCAGATCATAAAAACCACAAAATAGACTTACATTGTATAAAACAATCATTTCCAACATGCGTTTAGTATTTTTATGAAAATCATGCTGGAAATGATGAATATATTATCATAATAATAATGTTACATGGCTTGTTGGTCAAACATTATCCATGCAATCACTGCCTTTTATAGCACTGAATTGATGCAGGGTTTACAATCACATAATACACATGATACATATAACATATTTGCTCCACACATACTTTTGTGGAACTGTCGCAAGGTTCTGTGCGGCTGCCATTTGGCGCCACAAGGTGACCTCAATACGGCTTTCCCCAACCGAAGTTAGGTACCCATTCACACCTGGGTGGAGTGAGGAAAGTCGTGTAAAGTGCCTTTCCCACGGGCATAACGTCGGGGCGCATGTCCAGACATGTCCCGGGTACAACTCGGGATCGAACCCAGGTCTCCCCGTTTCATAGTCAAATGCTCTAACACTACCCGAACCGATGCCATGATATTTCTACATATTTTCTAAAAATAAAACACTTTGCTTTTTATTTCTGTCACAGGAGAAAAAATCACTTTAAAACATTTCACAGATAGCACCTTGAGTTTTATTTCTTCACTTGAGTGTATCTTGCTATTGCAGACTAAACCTGAGTTACAATGTAGTGATTATTATGTTTAAGAACAAGCACTTGACAGGCCTCAAGCAGATAATGACAAGAAATAAACTCATGTTTTGCCAAGGATTTGTCTGTTTGTCGTACATGTAAATGATGTTGTTACGAACAAAAGAAGCAAATCAATTGACTTATTGATGATCCATGCATACAATAGCATCAGTGTAGTTTTTGCTGTCAATGCTACAAAACCTTTCTTCTTATTTTTAGGCAGGCAAGTGCTATCAACCTAGCCTCCACCAGGCCTTTCTACAGGAATAAGGATCGTAGAATTCGGCAAAAAAAGAGAATCAAATTGGCCAAGGGAGTCCGGCCGCGGGGAGGTAGTTTCTTTCCCTCCGAACTGCGCGGCATAGTCAAACCCCAAGGCGGCCAAACTCCCCTGGCAAATATTCTCCTATATATAGCCAGCGTAGTTAGTCTGGTAGAGACTACTATCATCCATGGCTATTGTGGTTTTGCCAGTCTGCCAGTTACAGTTAGTATTGAACACATGATAATTTACTGGTACCTTCAGGCAATGGCTGTTCACATCAAACTCTCAGCAACTACATATACAATAGCATCAGTATACTTTTTGCTGTCAATGCTACAAAACCTTTCTTCTTATTTTTATTTTAGGCAGGCAAGTGCTATCATGGCTATTGTGGTTTTGCCAGTCTGACAGTTACAGTTAGTATTGAACACATGATAATTTACTGGTACCTTCAGGCAATGCCTGTTCACATCAAACTCTCAGCAACCACATATACAATAGCATCAGTATAGTTTTTGCTGTCAATGCTACAAAACCTTTCTTCTTATTTTTAGGCAGGCAAGTGCTATCATGGCTATTGTGGTTTTGCCAGTCTGCCAGTTACAGTTAGTATACATACTACAGTATATAATTTACCGGTAGCTTCAGGCAATGCCTGTTCACATCAAACTCTCAGCAACCACACATACAATAGCATCAGTATAGTTTTTGCCATCAATGCTACAGAACCTTTCTTCTTATTTTTAGGCAGGCAAGTGCTATCATGGCTATTGTGGTTTTCCCAGTCTGCCAGTTACAGTTAGTATACATACAGTATATAATTTACTGCTAGCTTCAGGCAATGCCTGTTCACACCAAACTCTCAGCAACCACACATACAATAGCATCAGTATAGTTTTTGCTGTCAATGCTACAAAACCTTTCTTCTTATTTTTAGGCAGGCAAGTGCTATCATGGCTATTGTGGTTTTGCCAGTCTGCCAGTGACAGTTAGTATACATACTGTATATAATTTACTGCTAGCTTCAGGCAATGCCTGTTCACGCCAAACTCTCAGCAATGTCAAAAATGTTAGGGAGGGCACAAAATAGCATACTTTCCCATTCAATTACAGTACCATCCCCATTCGCCGTTAGCAATTTTCTTTCTAATTAGCCTTAACCACTGTGGTCTTCATTGTCTACCAATGCACATTTCGCACACTAAGGCCACACCGGTACCAATTTAATTTCTTGGTTCTCTGATTTTTTTTAAGAAAAAAATTTGCAAATCAGAAAAAAATGAAGCGGGCAAATCCGACAACCAACAAATTAAATTGGTGTGGCCTAAGGAATCTATGTTGCAAACAAGTATTGAAAGATAAATATTACTGAGTATTATGGGGACATTTTTAAAGATTTTAGGCCAGCATACACTAGGACAAAAGCCTTCTTACATTGGAACACAGTAGCGTTGACTTCTTTCCAATCTTACACTCTGCTACTACTAGTTGGCCTTGAAAACTCCTATCTTGAAACGTAAGAGTGTCTTCTTTTTTTTGTGGACAAGCACTTTTAAACATGATTTTGCCCCTTCTCTATGGCGAAGTACAAATGTATATGCTAGGAAGAATGATTGGCTCTCAAAAAGCTGTTTTCGTACAATGACCCTGTTTTCACAATGTCACATCCAGCCTGATCTCAGCTGCTGCTCTGAAAACTTCGGGCTTTTCAAGTGGTTCTAGAGGTGGGCAGCTGTGAATGGGCTCGGCACAAGGTGTTGTTGGAAGCGGCGTATTGTAGATTTGGCCGGCTTTGTTTTGTAAAGGAGTGCGAGATTGAAGTGTGGTCAAACAGCGCTTGCTAGCCAGGTGTGCCAAGCCAAGAAGAACCAATCGCCAAGAACGACCACCGTACTACAGTTGTTTATATCGCTGTATGCGAATCTCGCTTTTTATCGTCCAAATTGTTACAGCTTACGACTCAGCGTGCAAAATACCTTACTTTTTTTTTTAAATACCAAATTTTTAATTACTTTGGGGCAACCTATTTTTGAACCTAGGTGGCCCAGTGTGCTACCTGAATTTGAAGAATCGCCCCCCCAAATCATGCCCACTTGGCTTGCACCACTGTATCCAGCAGATGCTTTTTAATTTTAGGTATTAATGGCTATTACTAGTATCAGTTAAATTTATCAGCTTAATTTGAGGAAAGTAGTAACTTATACAACCTAAAATTCTGATGGGCAACCTAATTTCAACCTGGTTCAAAAAAGTTTTTTGTACACTGTCACTGTTACTGCGCACTGGAATAACTTAGACTTTAACGCATCGTAGAATCGTTTATAGACAGCGTTTTGCTGTTGAAACAAGTGCGGTAACACGAAATGCCCAACAGAACACAAGTTCAAATTGCGAAGAGTTTGCAGCCAGGCATCACCTTGAAAACTGCAAACATCTAACCGCCACAAATATTTCATGATTAACGGTATTTTCAATCCTCTGCTTTTTACTGCAATACAAACACATTAAAGCTTTACAGTTCACACAAGTACAATGGTGGCGATTTAGAATTTAGCCATTGTTTTGAGCAAGTATAATGAGCGAATATACCCATACCTCAAAAACTTTATACACTGTCATTAAATCAATTGAGACGTACCTGACTAATAAAAGAATGATTTATTACAGCAATGCATTAACGGGACATCTACAGTATAAACAGTATCAATACTTGTCAGTCCTGGTTCCAAACTTTTCAGTCTTTTGTTCTTGGGGCTCCAAATACTGGGTGCATGTGTACCTTAGAGTACCCAAATTTGGACCTGTGCACCCATTTTTTTCTGTAGGTGCACCAGTGCACCCAAATATTTATAGGTTCATGTAGTATGTAAAGATATTAAATGTATAGTAGTATACAGCATATACTAGTAGTAGAAGACATCTAAGTGTCAGAAAAATAATAAAATCATTGTTAGAGTTCTTTTCCTTAGAAATGAAACATAATTAGTTTTTGCTGACATTCTAATTATTTCATCTTATATGGTGCGCCCAAAAACATTGGGTGCACCATTGCACCTATTCCCAAAAGTGAATTTTGAGTCCCAAGTCTTCTGTTCTGGAGATATTACAAGTCGAAAACCGGCTACAGCAGCTATATTAATCCAATCAATAATACACTTGAGTTTGTCACAAATCGGCCTGCGACTGTAATCGTCGGTACAACGGGCATTATTAACCTCTCAGTGCAGCGTAGTAACTTTGACAGCTGCTGCCATGATGGCATTGTCGCCGCGAACAAACCGTGTCAAACCCCTCCGCCCCACAAAAAGCCAGGAATAAATGCGGCCTTTCTCTCGGGCAAGAAAACGTCCCTTTGAGCTGATACAGGGAGTACACATGTCCAAATGTTTGGCTTTGGTCGTCACCTGGTGACCAAGTTGCCATGGTAACTGATTCCCAGCATGACAAGGTCCTCTGTTAGTCTCCATTCCTGCTATGTTTGACACTTGGACAATTACATAATGACTTCTCCACATGTTTTTCTATATGTCTATAGTCTCATAGTTGAGGCAGCTCAAAGAATTCAGTATATCATATTAATGTAAGAAACAGAGGCGAACATTCAACTATGCCTTTGATCTACCTGCAGCTGTAATCTCTAAAACTACCATCTTACATTAGGACTCTGGCTTCTCTCCAATTATAACACTTAAATACTGAGACAACTCACAGTACATCCCTTGCAAAACTCTTGAATATGAAAAGTTTCCAAGGACAAGGCATGGGAGAGAATTTTGCTTTGCTTGGAACAGAGAACATAGACTTAATGCAAGATTGTTGAAGCAAAACTGCTTCAGACCCACTGAACAATGATGTGGTTTTCTACACGATTTCATCTCTTTTCTAGAGTTATGATATTTCTACATTATTGTATTCCTTACTTAAAATTTCAGAGCAAAGATAGAATTTCGAATCGATTTAGAATTTCGAAGCAGTAGATTCAAGTTCTGAAGAAAGGCCATAACTAGACTGACATTCTACTTTATATTATACCACCTTTTTTCTGTGCGCATAGAATATTTTGGTTAAGTGCACCTATTCCCGAAAATGAATATTGAGCGCTACATATAAATAAGCAAATCTTTGGTAAAAGTTTTGGGGGAATCAAAAGACAGGCCTGGAAAACTACTCCTTGTTCCTTGGACCAAACCAACTTGACAAAGACAGCCAAAAGAACAAGATTTTATTGAAATCCTTCCCCGATTGTTATGATGATTTGGTGCAACAATACGCCGACTATGCCCTCAAACAAAACAGTCCATCACCTCCTTGGCAAGTCTTGTGAGGTTTTACTCCAGGGGGTACATGTCTTGGAGTCTCCTTGGAGACTGAGACCTCACAAACACTCCCCAAGACACAAGTGCCCTTCTGTAAGGAGACTTTTTCTGGACAGGTTGGTCCTTCTAGACCCTTAGACGGACAGGTGCAGCAATACTGAACACTCCACATACCATCGGCCCATACTAGGCCACAACAAGTCATTTTTATGGATGACATCCTAGCGTGCATTGATTTTGGCCTGCTCCCAGAAAAAAAAGCAAGAAATTCGGCTTCCTGTATCTCAAGAACCAAAGAAGGATTGTGCTGCAAATTGCAAGATGTGATGAAAGAAAAGAAACAGGACAGGACGACAACTGCTGTTCCACTGGTTTAAATTATTGCCGTTTTCATGACAAATAAAAGACTTGTAGGCTGGTATACTGTACTCTCTTTTAATTTTTGTCCTAACATTTGCCGTCCCTTAGTATATTTCGAATCTACGCAGCTTGCTTCTTTCGGCCCATCTTGTTATTTTTTCGCAAGCTCGCATTAGATTTAGGGTCTCCTGAGGACGCCATCCATAAGAATTACTTAGCGTGGCCCAAACTCAATTCCTTTGTTTCTACCCTCAAGGCATTGCTGCAAATGTAAGACCGTAAGAGAATTCTTGTATTACCATCCAAGCAAGCCATGGGGTCTTTGGTAAATACTATACCGTCTGAGGACTGTGTAGAAGTCCAAAGGTTAGTTTGGAGGCTTCATCTGTCCGCGAAGTAAAGAATGCTATAATCATTAACCTTGGAGTTTGGGTAACTGTGACATGTGGGAATGACTACAGAGTTAGCTAGCTGTCATACATCTACCGTCATTTTCTAACATGTCATGTCTTACCACAGGAACTTTTTATCTGTTTTATGACAAATTATTACATTTTTTAAGTCTTTTCCTTTCTATGAACAAAAAGATCTGTACAACAAAATAGATCTATACAAATTATTTCTCCCTTACAATACAAGATTTCAAAAGTCATGATTTTCAAGACAATTTAACATTTCTTGTGTTCTCTTTGGAAAAAATTGTTCAAATCTGCAAAATTTTGTAGTCTTGACTCTCTGACATGCTATTTCCTGCATTTTGAGGGCAAATTTTGCTGGTAGACTAAGCTTAGTTTAATGACTAGTCACCTTTCAAAAGATATTCACAGAATTTTCTTGGAGTCATGGCAACACTTAGGAGAAATATTTACCCACCATCCTCCCATTATCACAAAGACACAATGGACACTTCATATGCCAACAATCACAGAATGATGTCTACCACAAAGCTACATTGTTCCGAAAAAAAACTTCTGACAGGGTGAAGTGATTTGGGAAGCTTCTCTTTTGTTTGCCTCTTTAAATTTTACCATCAAGCCATGGAAACGAAGACCTCGCAAGTACAGAGTAACAAGCATCTGTCTGTGTGCCTTACTTCATGGATAGGGAATCGTGCAGAGAAGACAACGGTGTACAAATGTACACAAAATAAATCTACAGTCCTCATACATTGTAAATTTTAGCCATTCCTCTTTAAAGAAAAGGGGAGATAGACAGTCCTTGGTACAAACTAGCACAAAAACAGTTCTCTCTCTCCCTCTTTCTTTCTCTCTCTCCCTCTTTCTTTCTCTCTCTCGCTCTCTTCTTTGCAGCTGTGCATATCATCAGTGTCCGACACATTATTTTCGTCAACTTGAATGGACTACTAAAGCCTAGGAAAAAAATGTTGTGTTCCCTAGAAAAAAAACTCTGACCCTGGCCTTTTTTTGTGGATCCCTGCAAGGGCAGGCCCTTTTTTGGTGGAGCCCAGCAAGGGACATGAATTTTTCAACCCTTTCGAGCTCCATGATCTGACACCTGAGTGATGATATGTTGTCTAATCAGTTTTCCAACATTGGCATTGAAAATAGACATGTCCTCGTGCAAGTTTTACTTTGTTAAACTGTAAGTTGGATAACTAGAGATCGCCAAAGTTTTAAAAAAGAAAAAAGATAATCCTTACCTACCGACCCTAATTTTTTCAAGACTGAAACCTTATCCCTTTATGTTACGTTTTACCTTTCCTTAAGGTTAAGTTCAATCCTTTGTTAACATCCACTATCTTTTCTGTTATTGTTTGCTAGTTACTGTACTTTTCTTACATGGTACATACATGTCTCTTTCTAACTATGTTTCGTTGCTATACCTGTGTTCTTTATCATTTCTAAAACATAGTACATGTACAAGCTTTATTTGCAAAAAAAACTTTATACAAACTTATGATGATATACTGGTACCACTTTATCTTACAGTACAAGCTGTTTTTATACTTATCTGTTGTTGCAAAAGTATATCTTTTACATGTATGTCACATAGACTAACATCTGTTAGTAACATGTACACAGTGTGGTATCTGTAATGCCTGCTTTTCCATATGATAAGCTGGCAGTTTACTTTTGGGTATGACATGTTGACCTTCAGATAAAGTCACATATTTCAAGGTTGGGAGAGAAACTTTCATCTGATACAGACGTGTTTGTTTAAAGAATGGGGCAGATGTTTTCTCAAGGACTTACATGACTGGTGGTCTTTTTACTCATATAGGTGGCACAAGAGGAAAATACAGTACATTTCTTCGATTAGCATAACTTCAGAAAGCGTTTAATATGAATATTAGTCTAATTATGTTTGCTCAGTTTCTTCTTTTTCTCCAAACGGTGACGTCTGACCTGGCCAATGACCTGATTTGTTGATGTCTATCACCATGGTAACTGGTGCTGGTAATGTTGCAATTTTATGTTAGGAGGGATTTTGACTCCTGTCACCATATATGTGAATGTGTTTTGAGTAAGAATTAACAGAGAAGACCATGTGCGAAGGTAAACATTACGCATTTGCTTTGCAAATGTTACTTTTCTAGTTCAATTTAGAGTTTGTTAAAATGTTATGATTAGATAGCTTCATACACTTTTCTATAATTAAAAATCATCTGCACCAGACAAATTTATAAGTCCCTTCATTTTTAATAATTTTATTACCTTTCCCCAGTAATTTTATTGCACATGGCCTAGTGCAGGTTAGGTGCCGTTAATTCAACATCAAAAATACTTCCACAGTTTCTATCGTAGATGTCCCTAATTTGCATAAACATGTGCTATCTTGAGCATGTTTAATAACTTCTCTTTCCTATTCACACTCAATAAGGAACTAGCTCAACTATCTTTCCAACATCAGTAAGAAATTCTTGCTGTCATCTTCGTTGAGAAGTTACTTCCTGTGCCTTTCTCCAGAAAACTTTACTCAGTCAAACAACTGTACACTGCACAATCTTCTTCTTTTGTGCTTGAGTTCTGCTCACCTGGTATTTCCTTACATAAACTCATCAATTGTCTTGGCATTAATCAATTCTGACTTTTTAAGGTACGTGTAAATGTATGACTCAAGTTTTGTTCTGATCAATGGTTAAGGCCTAGGATAAACACAATTTATATTGTTTGACAGTCATGATAATATATTCTAAGTAATTTCCAACCTTATAACTGACATGGCAACAAGTTTCTTATATTACAATCAGGCTTTTAGCTAGGGGGTGTCCAGGGTGTCTTTTGGACGCCCTGTACTGAAAATACTAAGAAATTGGACGCCCTACTTTTTGGTAGGACACCCTAAAGACGCCCTGTTTTTTTTCCACTCCCAACCCTGCCTTGCACACATGCCTCCCTTCAGCCTTGGTTTACTGAAGGAAAAAAACTCAAATTCCTCAAAATTTGTAACTCAAAATGCAAAAAGTAGCTAAAAAGCTTGTGCACCATGCATCTTTGCTGAGCATAGCATACAATGCAAAAAATGGACGCCCAACAAAAAAATCCTAGCTAAAAGCCATTCCGCGTCACCGAGTGGGTTTTTTCTCCATGTTTCTAATACGTTTGAATTATTTAGAAGAAAAGAATACCCCAGTAACAAAAGTTCTAAATTTTTCAAAAATTTGAAAATGAAAATTTGAATATATTTGAATTCATTTATATATTTCTGAAACATTTTGAATGTGACTGTACAAAGATCTCTTTCTTTAGAATAAATTTGAACTACCCATGTGTTTCTTTCACAATTCGAAATATTTAGAACTATTTCAAACAAATAACCAAATGGTAGATGTGGGTAATTGCCCCCATAAAAGTGGGTGCTAATCCTACTCTTCTGTCTTCCTCTGTATATTTTTAGATTTCACTGCTGGACACTGGTGGCTCTTTTGTTGTAAGGCATCAATGCCTGACACCCAGGCAGTCTACCCTGTACTCCACAGGGATGTGTGAATTACTTCCTTCCCATCCCACTGACCTATTTACAAAATGTTAGAAATAATTCGAAATAATGGTAAAAAATGGTAGAGTGCTGTTAGAAATATTTAGAAACTATTGGAAATGTCATAATCCACATCAGGAATATTTCAAACGTTTTAGAAAACCAGGGAATTATTTAGAATATTGACAAGATGTTCAAATTATTTCCAAATTATGAAATTTCTTAGAGAAACAATTACAAAGAATTGAAAACATTTCTAAATAATGACAATAACAACCCACTCGGTGACGCGGAATTGACTCTACAATAACGTATTTAGCAATTGTCTTCTAAGGTCTAGGCAAAAATTGTTATGTTTGCTGTTTTAAGTCCTGAAAAAAGGTAGGGTATTTTTTTTTTCTTTAAACTTTGGCAATCTCTAGTTTTTTAGACTTTGGCAACCTCTGGCGATCCAACATAATACAGTTTGTGAGTTTAATCACTTCAAGGTAAAACTTGCACACCAGGACAATTATATTTTCCATGTCAATGTTGGAAAACCGATTGTACAACATTTCATCACTCAGGTGTCAGATCATGGAGCTAGAAAAGGTTGATCAGCTTGAAAAATGTATGTCCCTTGCAGGGGTCCACACAAAAAAGGCTAGGGTCTGCAGTTTTTTTCTAGGGTTGGTCAGGAAACAGGAAACAACATTTTTTCCTAGGCCCAGTTATAATTATATACATCAATGACAAGACAAAATTTTGATACTTAGTAAAACCTGAATACAGATAAGATGAGTAACAAATACCCAATAAGACACAGGAACTAATTAACTGTTTCTTACACCTGTTCTAGTTCATCCGCACTGTTGGTGGAGCGACAATAATCTGTTGTATGCTGGGATTACCAGGTTATGCAAATGAGCTCCTCTGTGCGTACCCCTACAGGTAGTGTTTCACCCCCACGTGAGGAGAATGAGATATTCCGTACCTGGTAGTTATCTCTGACGTGGATTAGGACAGTGGAAAATCCTTGTATTGTCATCAAGGCGCTTCTTAAATCTTACCAAACATGACAGGGTGGGGCGAGCGGCTTTGGGCTTTGAAGGTTGTCACAGCAGTGAGCACAGATTCAATTTAGGGTAATTTCATTAAATCCCAGCAAAAAAACAACCAATGATCTTGTGAGGCGGCCAGAAAATTGTGAAACAAGAAAAATAAGATACAATGTACTTCTAAACTAATTTGGTATACCAGGACAGTACACTACAGTTAGGACACTTTCAGCAAGTTTCACAAATAACTTTTCAATCTTGGAAAGAACTTTCAATTTAGGGTAATTTTATTAAATAACGGAAAAAAAACAACCACTGATCTTGTGATGGGGCAAGAAAATTGTGCTATGGAAGCCTTTCAAACAAGAAACATAAGATGCTTTTAACTAATTTGGTACTTCAGGACACTACACTACAGTTTAGGACACTTTCACAAATAGGTAACTTTCAATCTTTGAAAGAACTTTTAAAAAGAGCATTACTACCTCCATTGAAGTATGGTTTAGAAGTTGTTTCAAGAACAAATATTTGTAATTCTATCTAAAATAGAATAAAATACACTCTAACTAGAGTTATATTTTTATTGATTTTGGTTATGACTCTCATTATCAAGGTGAGTGACTCTAGTGTGCTAGGGCAAAGGCCTTTTCCGTGTCATTGAACTAAACACCCAATAAACAATATAATATTATATCTGCAGTTTATAAAGTGCAGTTCAATGATTACAACTACATATTTATGATTGTTTCATCATAACTAGTTACCATAAAAACTTAGCTACTCCAGGTAAATTCACACCTGGCCAAATGTCCCCCCAACCTTACCAAACCTCCAGTTCTGTACACTGCACAGTAACATTATATCCTACACAACACTCAAGCAACACGAAACAGTACAAAACCCCTCCACCCCCTCTCCTGCCCTCCCCATTCATACCCCCATGTACACCTTTGTAAGGATCAGGCCAATATCGTCTCACGTTACTCACTTGGAGCCACCCTAAACACATACTCCAGCTTACAAGACGCCTTGAGAACACTGTACAGGCCGGAAATAAAAACATGTATTCGTCTGCCTCCAGTAGAAGAAAAATAATCTCAGCTAGCATTTGGTCGGAAGAAATTTGTGTATGTACTTCTATGTAGCCATACAAAAAAAATTCTGCTGTGGATTCAGAATTAAGTTATGATCACATATTCACAAACTGTGGTAGTCTATTGTGTTGTCAATTATCCTATGTATGTGCCTTTGAATTCTTTTCTAAGCAAAGGCCATGCTTTTGAAGTTGTCCTCTTGAAAGTTCTTCCAATTTTTGCATAAATTATGGTAAATTGTAATGTAAAGAAGGGATTGCAAGAATAAAAGACATCATAATTTTCTGTTGTCAGACAAGGACTAAATTTTGTCCCTTTTGTTCAGTTCTTTTGTATAGATCTACTTGCCAACGGCCTTGAAGCAATTTTCCAAGTATGAGAAAGGGAGAGTCACAATGTTTCAAACCTGAATGTCAGGGTTCACAGCTACTGAAGAGAACTATCAGGCCATGTAAATAATACCTAAATGTAATCTGCACACCTAAAAGACCCGGCATATTTCACATTTTTCCTTAGTCGAGCTCAAAGGAATTTCCACCAACAAGCATGGTGTTTTTCTCAGCATGATTGAAATGACGTGTACTTCACAGTTTGTTCTCAGGCATTTCACACCACACTTAGTATTCACAATGGTAATGTTAACAGTTTATCCTCGCCAACTAATCTAATGTAACTCTGTAGCCCCCCAAACAGCTACACTTTTTATTCTGTTACTCCTCAGCAATTTTGAGATTTTTTAACACTTCTCACGTGTACTTCACAGTTTGTTCCCAGGCATTTCACACCACACTTAGTATACACAATGGTAATGTTAACAGTTTATCCTCGCCAACTAATCTAATCTTACTCTGTAGCCCCCCAAACTGCTACACTTTTTATTCTATTACTCCTCAGCAATTTTACGATTTCTTAACACTTCTTTGGAAAGAAAACTACACAAACCTCCGCCATTCTTGCAATTCAAAATCACAGAAAGAGTTAGTACAGAAACTAACCTTAGTAACAAGAAGATGTTTTTGTAGGGCGGCACTAAACTGGCTGTCCCCGGTCATTAATTTTTGGAACAAAAGCACTGTTTGTCCCAGGTAAAGAGGAAATCGCAGTCCTTTGTTACCTGGTACAAATTACTGTCCAGGTACATACATAACTACAACTAAGTAAGAAGGCCCCTAGGGACAAACTAGTGGGGCTATTGGTAAATGGGTCATGAGAACAATAGCACTTTACTTTCTATAGAATTGCTCATACAAGTACCATAAACTACTAGTACTCTGGGTCTGAAAATACTTTTGTGAAAGAAAAATTTTGATGTCTGTCTCTGTGTCATATTTTTTCTCTGTTCACACCTTTTATTTTTTTTGTTGCTTAAAGATTTTTTATCGATGATTTAGATACCATATATAATACTTTCAGAAAAAATCCATTAAAAGGCATTCAAAGTACTGTACTCTGTGGGGCACATACCTAACTTTCACCTGATATAAATTATGTAACTATACTAAACCATACATATGTAAAAAAAAAATTGAGGCCTACTCACCAATACAAAAGCTAAAAACAGGCAGGATTCTAAATACCCATTTGGGCACAGATAGAGACAAAACTACTGCTACCTCAACTGCCATAAATTATTGCACAATACTGATAAACAACGTATCAACTTACTTTTGCCAAAGACATAATTTTCGCACTAGGTAACTCTAGGGGCTAGCGGGAATGCGGTATGCCGTGGCGCGTAGCCAACGAGAATATCTTCCAAAAATTATGTCTTCTTTCCGTTATATGACCTAGTTGTAAACATGAAAACCTGACGGATTTGGAGGGAAAGGTTGGAGGAAGTGGCCCAAGAAACGTGCGATCGAAAGGACAAGTTTCTGCGGTTGGGAACATAAACAAATCGCCGGCGGGGTTGGCTCCGTATACGAGGAGGGGTCAAGGATTTGGGTAAGCTCAGGACTAGGCCGTTCTGCAACTTCTCAACAAAGAGAAATTCTAAAGAAACGTCAGGGCGAAATAACAACAGCAACACGGAGTTAAAAACAAGCTAGATTCCACACGTTTTGTCGGTAGTTTTCGGCAGTGAAACTTGCTGAAACTAAGCTACCAGCTGTGGTGTGGTGAAGTTGCCCCCCTCCCCGTATAACCAAGAAAATCCCAGCACAAATTAAAATCCATACGCTTTGAAAAATAAAGATATTTCAAACTAATATATACCTGAAATAAACGGCGGTAAGACCTGGGTTACGAGGACGATAACTTTAGGGAAAGTTGGAGAATATACAGTCGGTAGAAGAGGCTATAGCTGCCGTATAGCTGCGTGAGTTCAAACGGGACATCAACAACTTACTCTGTCTGTATCATACCACCAGTTGCACGCTACAAGACTGAGCTTATAAGAAGAAATCTCGCCCACATACCTGATACACCGCATCCACAGAGAAGTAGAAGGACTCCAAGAATCCAGAATCGGCCAGAAACCCCCGGTCGGGGCTCTATAGGCGCCATTTCATCTCGTTTCTCGACACATTTGAAAGTCCGTCCCTACTTCTGGACTCACGGCAGCCATTAATAACCCCAGCACTGACTCATTAGCCAGGCTCTTCCGCCGGACCACTACGCACTACTTTGTCCCAAACTGGAATTCACCTCAGTAAGAGGACAACTTCCCCCCGAAATCTTCACTAAAAACTCAATTTTTGTTTTAAATGATATCCCTTTTCGTTAAAGAAGAGCTTAGTCTCGAGAAGCCAGGGAAAATGTTGTCATTTGATTGATCACTCTGGCGGATGAATATTAGGAGTTAAAGCACAAGTCAGGATGGTTGAAAAATTACTTTTTGATGATTTTAGGTTGATAAATCGGTCATAAAAGACGTCAACTCGGTAGTTAAATCCATTTGCAGGTTTGTAACCGCCCACGTTCTCATTAATACCTTATGCCTATGGCCGATATCTAGATTTTCTTTAATAGCAGCACGTACTTGTGCCAAGTTGTCACCAACTCAGTGGCTCAATAGCACATTCGCACCTTTCATAAACTTTACATTTGGGATTTGGGCGGTGAAACAAAAGGATCGCCTGAAACGATCGCATTAAACTTCGATTAAATTTTGAAGCATTTTGCACTCTGCGTGGCTCAACAACGTTCTTATGCCTTTTGTAAATCTCCCAGCAACTTCCGTGGCTTCACGTTGCACGTCTGTTTCCTGAATTTACTCACCTGAAAGTTTATCTTTTAAATGGAAGAAAAACGAATTGAAAGCCAATACAAGAAAACAAACTGCCATCCATAGAATCAAGGCAGTGTGGCATAATAACATAACGTTACATGTATTGGTGACGAATAAACAGCCCGAAAACGCAGAATCATGCTTGTTTGAGGGCTTATCCAAGGTTCTCGGTCGTTAGTATTTAAATGGTGCAAAAGCGACCTCTAGCGGAATTTAGCAGCAATGTTTTTAAAGTAACATTTCTATTGAAGTTGGACCATTGGACCATGAAAAGCAAGCAACATTTAACGATCATCAACTTTACAAGAAGTTTCTGTACTGCATATACTGGCGGATATCGTATTCAACATGCCCTAATGTCTAGATTTTACTGAAGTCTCTTTTCTGTGGAAAGTCTCTATTCGACCTGACAGAGACAAGATACCGTTCCCTGGTCACAATGCCTTCCAGAGATGACTTCTCAAGTCCACGTCAGATTGCAGTACCTATATACTTCACTGTGCGGCGCTTTAGTGCCATGCAGTTGAGAACAGGTGCCACTTTGTCTTTTGATAACTTGCTAATGCACGATGCCTTTGAAGTTCGGAGGTGTCAATGCCATTTCTTTATGCACACTAGAGGGTTGATGGGACAGCTGTTTAGGATAAAAGTAGAGGAAATACTAGTATACACTTTTTTTTCGTCAGTGCTACAAGCTCTGAAACGTCTTTATTGCTTGAAAGACAACTCATCACCATTTACAGATTTATCTACTCTGTCCAACCTGAGAAATAAGCATTTTCTTCATGGAAAACCAAATAAATTATATCCACTTTTCACAACAAATAAGCATGATAACCATATATTAAGTGCAACTGATCAAGTAAGAACTCTGTGACTTAACAATATCAATGATAACTTCAAAACAGTTAACGTTACACTTCAAAACAGTTGTACTTCTAGCTATTTGCATTGCTTATGTTCAGTGAAGGTTTTCATTTCCAATAAAATATAGTCATCTGTATCTACAAATCAACAGAATTATATACTAGTAGTTGTATACTGCCTGTAAGAATATAATATCAGTAAAAGTTAGATATGAATAGTTGAAAAAGTGCAGAAAGACATATTTCATGGGAAAATAGTTTGGTCCTTTTCATTGCACATTTCACTCATAATTGCTTTATGTCACTCAAATAAGACAATACATTGTATATTACATCCCAAATGAGATAATATATTACTTCACGTCTGTTCCAAATGTACACTTCATATCTTATCCGTACATATGAGAATTAAGCTCTTTGAGTGACAATCACTTAATTTTTCTACAAGAAAAACCTTAGACAATCAGGTAACTACTAAAACAGCAAGTCTTACTTTGGAAAAGGTAGGTACGAAAGGTACAATTGCAACATTTCAGCATGTTTCTATCATACAGCTTTTTTGAGAAGTACCTGTTACATTTATAGCTATTTTATTGAGCAACTTCCTCATTTAGTGTTGTATAGAATATGTTTTGTAATATGTGTGATACACAACACTAGCATTTGCTGTCTGATGCTCCATGTTGCATTGTCTTGTTGTCATTCTAATAAATTGGAAAATATGTCATTTATAATCATTAATAGCAGCCACAGTTATCTATATAGATGTTTCTATATTTGCAAGCCTTGTAGAATTCTATAAAATGTAATTTGAAAGATCGTAATGTACATTTTTTTTTCAGTGATATAGAAATCTGTAGCACTTTCATCACAAATTTTGCCAAAATATAATAATATACTTCACCCATAGTTCCTACCTTGTATTATATTAATTATTCTACCAAATTGAATAACAAAATGTGCAACAACAAATCTTACTGAGTCTATGGTGAACAAGAATATCCTTAGATAATAGTCTAGGCATCACTTAACTTACTAACTACTAAGTACTGATAGGAAAGGTGAAAACTTGGTGAATAAATAGATGAATAAATATAACAAGTAGCACCTAAATATGTGTATGTTATTCACATGGACTGTTTTTTGAAGTTGGTCTCTAAGACTTTGAGAGGTAACAAAAGTGGAAGAAAATGGAAACATTCAATACTTTTTAAATACTAGTTGTCTGGAATTGATTTAAAGATTTTAATTGAGTTTCATCCTTTGAAAACTAACAAATTAACATACCTCAAAAACGATGTGTTTTCATAGCTCTTATTTATTTAGTTATGAAGATTTACCACATTTGTGGAAGGAATGACATAACAGGTGACTATCACCTTTTCAAGATGTCAAACCTGAGACCAGACTGTAAAGTTTGAACCACTCGCACTGGGAAGTTCCCCTACTCTTTTTGGTGTCATTATAGCTCTTAAGAGTTATATTGTCAGCTCCTGTTCAAATGTATCATATTAAAGTCCCAAACAACACATTGCCCAATCAAAAAAAATGTTTCCAACCTCCAAATTTGGCTGAAATCTAATGAACGACAAATGATTCACCTTTTCACCTTTCATCCCTGTTCTATGGCACTGCAATTCATGCTCAAAGATCAATTATTTTGACTTATACTATACAGTACAATTATTGGCAACTAACACTGACCTACCACCCTTGGTCACTCCTAAGATAGTTTACAAAAGTGTTCTAATTTTTAGTCAGAATTCTTTACAAAATACCCTTAACAAATGTGCAGATGTATCAGTACTATCATGAAAGTTTATCTGTGTTGGTAGTTACATGTATAAAGTTAAAACTTAAGATCCAACACAAAGAAGTTGACCCAGTGAGGAGCCACATTGGTCAAACCTGGTCAAAAGCTCTTGGTGAGAGAACTTCTTTGTGTTGGATCTTAGGTTTTAACTTTAGACAGATATATACAGTAGTTAGTAGAGGGTCAGTGGTTCTTCAGTGGACATTTTGCATCATGCAGATCCAGGAGCGAGGAATCACGTAGTCTGCATAGGAGTCCTGAAAAACACAACAATGGTGTGATAGGGTAGTGGATGGAGAAAAAAAAAACAGACTGACTTGTCTGATGGACTAAATTTTTATATAACAGCCAGAATATGGACTACAGAGACAGAGTCATTGGTCTAGACGTGCTATTCCTATGACAGGGCTCAAAATACCACCTGCATATGCAGGGTAGTGCAGGTAAAATTAGAGCTGTGCAGGTATTTCTGATGTCTACCTGCAGCTAAATGGGCTATGCAATGGGTATATATATATATAGTGGATTTTATAATGTTGCATTGACTGTTACCGGTATACCACCTATGCAGTATAAAAGAAAAAAATGGCAATGGTTTCTGAACAGTTTTTAGTATGATCCATACTTTTTAAATTCTGAGTGGTGCAGGTAAAATCTGTCTGATAAAGGTATAGTTTTCCATGTTACAGTACGTCCACCAGGGTACATATGCAGAAAAAAGTATGGCGAGCACTTTACTTACTCCATGTATACTTACCTAGACCCTGGGACAGTTAATCCTGGCATAATGACAATGGTTTCTAAACAGTTTTTAGTATGACCCATACTTGCTAAATTCTAAGTGGTGCAGGTAACTTTCAATATTATGTACATGTAATACTATGTAGAAGTACTAGTAAGTATGTGGAGCACTTTACTTGCTCCATGTGTAACTTACGTAGACCCTGGGACAGTTGATCCTGGCGTACCACTCCTGACAGTACAGACACATGAGCAGGCCCATCCCGGTGAACAGGCCCACCCACAGCCCGATGTTCCACATACGGGACGGCTGCTGGGGCACCAGGAAAAACAGAACCACTGCGGAGGGAGAAACACATATACATTGAGTATTTTCACATTATTAATTGGTATGTCTGGTACAGTGAACCTTCCAACAGTTTTTCTTTACCTCATACATGTCGCAATGTCATTATGTTTACCAAAGGAAAACATATTGTTCTTGCTCTGTTTCCTCTTCTTCTCCAAACCAATGAGGTCAATGACCTGAACCAGTTGCCTGTTACCATGGTAATTAGCGTTGGGTTACATCATGTTGCAATTCTATAGCATGAGGAATTCAGACTCCTGTCACCATATACTAGTACATGAATGTGTTGGAGTAAGAATTACATTGTAACAGAGCAGACCATGTGCAAAGCTTTGCAAATGTTACCTTTTTAGTTTAAAGAATTGATTCCTTCTTCTACAATACAAAGAAACAGTTTTGGTATAATTATTTGTCAAAAACTGTCATTGAGTTACAATTAGTACAGTATTGTTAAACCAATACATTAAAATGCCCATTGATAGAAATACAGTCAAGCCATACCACCAAGAAGACCACTCAGCTATGTGGACAGGTGGTCACTAGGCACAAAAAGTGTTGCACATTGGAAAGGTGGACCACCGTTATATTAAGGTTTGACTGTACTAGGATGTACTTACCCCCAATGCCACCAAACATGCAGAGCAGGACTGGGTAGAAGAAGCCCAGGGAGAAAGCAATGATGTACTCATGCACGATGGCAGACAGCACAAACACAGACAGGGCAGCATACGTCTTGTTATGGTAACCAAGCAGCTGAACGGAAAGAGAAAAATCCTCAACTTGTGTCATCTATCGTAAGGCTACATCAATTTAATTTGATGGTTCTCGGATTTTTTCAGAAAAAAAATGAAGCGACAGGGCGAAAAAAAAGAAAAAAGAAAATCAAGTCTAGGCAATATTATAGCCCCAAATGCTACAATAGGACCCATGAAGTCAACACAAACAGCTGGGTTAATTTTTGAATGAAATTTTAATTTTTAATCAAACCACTGCATTGATAGATTGAAAAACTGACAGTAACAACTAGGAAGAAAAGGACTTTCCTCAACTGTTGGGGGCAAAATATGAGCCTTTTTGAGTTGATTCAGAACCAGAATCTTTTTTTTTTGCAAATCAGAAAAAAATGAAGCGGCAAATCTGAGAACCAACAAATTAAATTGGTGTGGCCTAAGGTTGCCTAACTGTTTTAAGCTTCATGTAGGATGTTTTATACAGCGAAGTCACAATTGTTGTTGGTCATTGTACAATACTGATGCAGCAGGGTTTTCAAGAAGCCTGTGACTAAACAAACCACTGACAAGGATCTAAGACCCCGTTCACATTTTAAAAAATGGATCCGGATTGAGGGCTGATTCGAATCCAAATTCATCAGTTACGGATCGTTTTTTCGCAGTGTGAATGCTCCAATCCAGATTGATTTTCTCTGAACCAAATCAAAAAGTAATCCACCTCAAGGAGGTAGTTCAAGACTCTTGCAGCGGATCCAGAAACCGTGAGTAGATGGGGTTGTGAACGGGGTCTTAGACAGCCTTTTTGGTAAGAAGATAGCTGCATTTTGTACAATGTCGGTTTGCAATCATATGACGATCTCACAACTAATATGACCAGTCCCATAGCAATTGCTAGTAACAAGCCATGTAATATCAATTTCAATGCAGCAAAGTATTAGACATTATTACTGTTACCGTGTAGAAAGTGTCTGAAACTGTAAGTCATTCTGATTTTCTGGCAATACATCTGCATATTAGACCAGCCTATAGGAAACAAGCTTGTATTACAGCATAATTTAAGCCAAATGAATTTTCCTTGCAGCTTTACTGACCAACATAATGTCCTTGTAGATGTAATAGTAGAGCCAATCGTGCACAACTACATTCCAGGACCGGTAGTAGCCAGCAAATGATGTAGAGTTCCACCAGTCCTGGAAACAACAACAAATTTTTTTTAAACATACAGAAGTTACGTCGGTGTATATAAGATACATGTATGCCAAAAACAGTTACTCAAGCAACTGGATGATTATTATTTTGGACTTTCCTTTTGGACTTTCAAAAAATTTGTCTTAACTCATTTGCATATCAACCAATAGTTCGTACTTATAAAAATGCTTTTCTGACAACTCTCCAGTGTCACTGACGAAAGGTAGTGGATGCTACCTGAAACGTCTGACTGTTTCCAAAATCATATCCAGTTGCTTGAGTAACTGTTTTTTTGGCATACAGAAGTTAAGTTAACATAAGACATCAACACAACAGCAAAAATCACGGAGAGATTGCTTTGTATTTTTGGAGAAACGTTGGCTCAAGCCATGGCCAGGTCATACCAAAGAATAAGGGACATATACTGCTTTCACTGTTTAGCACTCAGAGTTATGAGAAAAAGTATGGAAGCTATTATAGTGCTTGCAAAAATGTTTGACCCAAGGGCTATAGTATAGAAACAGACATAGGCACCACTCTGTACACCAAAAGGTGTGGGAAGGATTTTAACTCATTAACAATTAACATTTTGAGTATACTGTATACTGATCCGTAAATAATTTCATCAGGTTGGTAATCGACTGAATAGCAAAGTTCTTTTTATCACAACCATTTATTTTTCAAGCCGACGTTTCCATGACCTTCTGTAATCTTCATGAGGGCAATTCTGACTGGTTTACTCACGGTGCACTGACACTAGATGTTACTTGGTGCATAGTGCAAGGTGGTACATAGTTCATAGTGCACTTAAGCTAGTTTTTTTCTGTTTACAATACATTCCGATGTATACAATGTATACTGATGCTGGGAACTAGCTAGGAAAGTACCTTGTAAAACTGTCGATCAGCAAATCTCAGCATCTCTGCAAAAGCGTTTAGCCAAGAGTGGAGAACACCGAAGAAGATGAGAAACAGGACCAGCATGCCCGGCAGCATGGACCCAAAAATGGCCAGCACCAACACCTATGATGTAAACCAGCATTTCTTACAATCATTTCTAAAATATGGGAATAAAGTTATTATTCATATTATTCAATAATCCTAAATATTATGTTAAACAATGTTGAACATGGTTGTGAAAACCCACTTGTTGTTGAATAAAGGCTTAATGCCCTGCCCCGAGGTGTATATGATGAGATAATCCCTGGTCAGGTGCAATAACCACCAAATAAACCACCAAGTGAGCAGAGCAAATGAGGTGGTTTATGAGGTGGTTATCGCACCTGATCAGGGATTATATCACAACATACATCGAGGATAAGGCGGGGCATTAACTCTAATTATTCTAATAACCGACCACTTTTGAGGTTACGGCCTGATAACCAATGGCAAATGGAGCCTTCTGATTGGTCAACGCCTTCTGGCCATATGATAATAAAGAATAGCTTATGGTGTAGTTATACAAGGACTACCTTAATTCATACATTTATGGATACATCATAATTCATGTGTAGTTTTCCAAAGAAAAAATCTAAATCTACTTTCATGACAAATATACAATGTATAGTAATTTATTATTAGTAAATTGACAAAAATGGTGACCTTTGAGCTTGTTGGTTCCTTCCCGATGTTTTGGAAAACTGGAATCATGAAGCGCACCAGAACAAAGTTGGCGTAGACAAGACAGCCCACAACCTAAGAGAGAAACACAGTAAAAACATTTAATATGAAATGTAAATTCTACATAAGGACAGTAGCATTTCTGATATCTCCAATCGTCTTATTAATTGCCTTTCAACTGTTCTAGATGACATAAAGCCACACCAATTTAATTTGTTGTTTCTCGGATTGGCCTTGTCCATTTTTTTCTGATTTGCAAAAAAAATAAAAAATTTTTTGGGTTCTAAATCAACTGCAAAATGCTCAATGAAAGACATATTTTGGCCTTAACGGTTGTTATTCAATGTAGCAATGCAATTTTGTTTCATTAAAAGTTCAAAATCTATTATTTTAATTATAAACCAGCCTGGTATGTTCACTTCATGGCTCATATTGTAACATTTCCAGCTATCATGGGGTGCCCTGGCCTTTTTTTTTTTTTATTTCGCCCTGTCGCTTCATATTTTTTTCTGAAAAAATCTGAGAAACAACAAATTAAATTGGTGTGGCCTAAGGGATGAAAGTATATATCTGTTATGATTCTTTATACCAAAAATATTCTCAAAGGAAACTGAGGAAATTAATTAACTGTTAATTAACAACTTTGATGACCTCACCTGCCCAAAGTTGCTGACCACATAGTTCCACCTGATGGAAGGAGTCCTGTAGAGGGAAGTCATTCTCAACATTATCCTCATCTTCTGCTTTATTTTCAACTTTTAAAGGCATCCAAAGCAGTTTTTAGGGCTTGAAAACCCGATTTTCAAAGTCAATGTTCTTAGTCATTTATCTACATACTGAGTTGAAACCACACTATCCTAATGTATATTGACCTTCATGGAGCAAAAATTACAAAAATTCTGACGAAAAATGGTCAAGGGCCCTGGCCTGATTTTTAGGGTACCACCCAGAAAATAAAAGACTCATCTTGGGGCCCAAAGTATGAAATGCTAACTCATATGTGAAGCTGTATGTGCCAATATCACAAAGATTGCCTTAAAGTAATCAGAATATTTCCAATTTTGCCGCCCTGAAATTGCATTGGATGTCTTTGAGATGTGCTCAGCATAACTGTCATGTTCTCTTGTATGAAGTCTTTTGCCTTCCCTACGTGCTACTAAAAAATCCAGTATTAAATGTATTTCAAGGCAACAGTTGACCTTTTTTTATTCATAATTGGGTTTAATGTTTACTCTATATGCTCTCATCATTCAGTTTACCATAATAATCTACGAAGTTGGGTTGTTTGTTAAAAAGGACTCTGATACTGAAAGACATCCTCACATTGTTTTACAAACATTCTAATCTCTCGTCAGATCACGTTGATCAAGTGATCAAGTGATTGGTCATTCATTATCCTGATGAAGGCGACATTGCTCATTGAAAATTTGATCTCCATTACTCGTTATGTTGGAATAAAGTTCAACATTTTACTATGATTGCTACTAACACAGATGTCGACAGGCAACATTATAAAAAAATGTTTTCAGAGAAGTAAAGACAAATTTTCCCTACCTTGGGTATTCATCCCTATAGACAAGAGTGGGGGCAAAGAGGAAGTACAGATACTTGGAGAAGTCTGGACACAACAGACACTTTTCAGGTCCATCAGCTGAGGAAACTGAAGAAATAAAGACAGAGTCATTCCTGTTAAAACTTGGAGGTAAACTATCATCAACTGTGAAATAAAGCTATACCACTGGACCACTAGTGTTTCACAAAACTTCTTAACGCTTCTATTTTATTTCTCTTCATACATAATAAACTGTAGTGCTACATGTAAGATTGTAACTACTCTAGTAAATGGTAAACCTTTTAAAACTTGATTGCACTGACTCCAATACTAGTATTTAACACTTGAGTAATCTATTTACATCTTTTTTTTACTGCACCCACCTTCTTTTGTCTTTAGAACTTTAGGGGCATTGTCCCTGACAAAGGAGTGCACTTTCATAACCATTCGTACCTGAAAACAACATGAATACATAGGTTGATAAATTACTCATTTGTAAGAAAACATTGAACAAAGTAGTACAAGTTTGAGGTTTATTGAGGTTTATTGAGGAAAAACTCTCCTTTAGCTGCCCACCCGAGGGTGGCAGCTATTCTTCCAGGAGAGGGTACATACATGTAAGACATAACAATACATCGCGTACAATTACATATACATTTACATTACATTGGAATTTAAAAGAGAAGAAATGTGTAACATCGTATGTGCTTTAAATATTCATGTCCCTCATGTGCTTTAGCAGGCCTTGTTTGAACTTCTCATGTACAAGTTAGAGATAGTAGCAATACACCAAAAAATTCTAGTTTCAAACTTAATTGGAGAATGTTGTAAGTCCTTGATTGATTGACAGGAATTTCAAAGTAAACACAAGGCACCTACTTGTTCACAGACAACAATGAGAGCAGCAGTGGGAGGTAAGCTGTGGTAACAGATCTGTCGGAGGGGTAACCAGCCAAAACCGGCTTGGTAACCAAGATACCCCACACAGTACAACCAGTCAAACCAGGCACCTGAAACACAACACACATTGCTGGAAATCACTTTGTATTCGTGGTAGCAATGTTTTGCGGTCTGACTCTGAGAAAAATGGTCATGTTTGCGGTACTATGTGTTCGTGGTGGCGGCAGGTGCAGAAGAAAGAAAGTCAGGGAAGGGTTGGTGGAAAAACTTAATATCCAGTCTGGACTGGTCTGGGGAGGTGGAAAAACCTGTCCAGTCTGAATAAAGGGTCTGCATGGGGGTTCAATCTCTTACGTTACCAGCATTCAGACTGGACAGGTTTTTCCGCCAACCCAGTTGGGGGTTATAATTATTTGTTTGTAGTAATGATAAATTTGCAGTACAGAAGTGACCACAAAAAAATGTGAGTATAAAGTACTGCAAATATAGAGTGACTTATGAAAAACCAAAAATGAAAAAGGCAACAAGCTTTTCAAGGCTTTTGCCTTTGACAATATGTTTTTGTTAGCCTATGCCTAATCTCACAGTAAAACATGCCATGTCCCACGTACGGTGAATCAGTCATGAGTGCTAACATATTGTGTAATGACACTGAGATGTGCCAAAGAAACATGTACCCACCATACTTCCCTCTATTGTGAGCCCAGTGGTTAAAGGCACAGTAAACAGCAATGGTGGAGAGCTGCATGTAGACCCACGTGTGAAGAACAATGGGCATCCTGTCAAACGCAAAGGACACCATCGAAAAGTCCACCATCCAACTGAAAACAGAACCCAGAAGAAGAAATCAGACAAGTGTGTGTTACACAGTACTTTCTTCTTCTATAATTGCAGATTCATATTGGCTTCTGTAATTGTGAGGAATTACTGCATAGGAAGAAAAAGCACTTGGCAATGTTGCACAGTCATTAAAGATCAATCTTTGTTACAAAGTTGGGGTGTTCCCCAGGGATTCATTATAGGCCCATGACTACAATGTACATGTATGAATGACCATAAAAATGCAAATGAAAAATTTCTATTCCCAGCAAGGATAAAAACTTTTCATCCAGTTTAATTTGTATTCATAAGAATTGAAGACAACAATCTGGTTTGCTATAATAACTATCAGTAAGAGACGTCAAGTTTGAACTAAATGCAGTTTGCACTCTCACCTTCCCTTGTCTACAATGTCATACACAAAGGTATTGATCATCAAGACTATCAGAATGGCCACGAATATGTGGTAGATGGTCTGAATGTGCTGCATCTCAAACAGGTCTCTGTGGTAAACAGAAACAACAAGCTTGGGTTTTTTGATACTAGATTAACATAATGGTACAAATATAATGGACACAAGAACAAGTAGAATGCTTGAGTGTATAAACTTGTGAGAAGCATTTATCATCTAAATATTAGTGAAAGAGTATATTCTAATACAGAATTAGATACTACATGTATTAGTAATACTATGTAATTATAGTATCCATTCATAATCTTTATTTTGACCATCTATATTTGGCAAGAATTCAAGATATATAGTTTTTAGCACTGTGAATACAAATATTGCCCAAATATACAGCTTAACAAAAACATCAATTGAAAGCAATTATATATCCAGTACTTACGTTAGAAGGGAATCTCTTGGTACAAATATCTTCTGTCCCTCTCTGGAATTCGAGTTCCTTTAGAGAAAAGAGAGGAAAGTAAAATGTCAAAATCAGACAGTACTATAAATTATATGTTGAAATTTAGTGACCCAAATTCAGAGCTGTGCACCCAATTTTTTTCTGTGGTTGCAACAGTGCACCCAAATAGGTTTACGTATGTTGAGATGTTAAACGTATAGTAGACTTGGCAGTGTGCAGCATTTAACATCTACATTTTGTAAGCGTCAGAAAAAGAATAAAATCATAGTAGTATTTTATTTTTGCTGACAATCTGCCTATTTTATTTTATATGGCGCACCAAAAAAATTTTTTGTGCACCTAATTTTTTAGCTTGGCTGCACCAGTACACGTATTCCCAAAAATGAATTTCGAGGCCTGTCTAGTAATACACACTGTACACTATATAAAGAGGTGAAGTTAACCTTTGAACAGTGCCATTCCCATTGGTGTAAGGTTGTTGGAAAGTGTTGACCTCCTGAGTCACTTCATCAAACAGTTCTCCCAACTGACTGTCAACCTGCCTCAGGAACTCAAGCTTCTTGCTCTGAAGGTTCGACAAGGAAAAATAAGGCCACAGCAAGTAAATTTTATGGATGACATCCTTTGCAGACTCCAAACCTAATGCGAGCGCCGGGTGAAGAAAAAAACAAGGCGGACCCAAAAAACAAAGTTCCTACATTTTAAAATTTTGACTCAATCATTTATACAAATGGTTTTGATTCAGTGGGAACATCACATATACACAGCTCAGAATCTTTAGATATTAATATACCGGTTACATTGCAAACATATAATTCTAGCGGGTTCCTAATGGTGTTTTTATGCAGCAACAACAGATAATGAGTGTTGAATACAAATATTTGTCTGAATAAATTTGATCACCCACCTGTATTTTGTCCAGCAATTTCTGCATCTTGACATGTTTTATTGTACTCTGTGATAGATTTGGTCCCGATCTTTGAACATCTGCTGACAGAAAAAGGAAACATGTCAACTTCTAATTTGACAAATGGAAAAACTGTAACCACTCGGAATATCTAAACTCTCTTTAAATGATGTTGTCAAAATATTACCATTTGGGGGATGCATATGATTATGGCACATGTGATCTTTTAATCTTTTTTTGGTCTCATCAGAAAAAATCAAGTATAATTTGGATCTGAGAACCAAAGAATTACATTGCTGTGGCCCAAACAGAACCTGTTGGCTCTTCAGACTTATCTCTCTACAATGTTACGCAACAGTAATGAACAATTGACCTTTGGCATTCAAGACCACAGGTCTAGACCAGATGCGGTGCGTTAAAGTTTAAAGAGGGCCTGCATGCCCTTTTTCGTACTTGGCATAATCAGGCCTTTTTATATATTAGCCTTCATAATCAGTAGGCAGCCGTCCAAAATCAAAGAAATTCGTAATCAGTACATTAGCTCTAAAGCGTAATTTATCGTTTTCATTCTACGTAAAGCGTTGGCAGCTTAACCTTTATACAATGTAAAACATGATCCATAAACGCAGGCAAAAATAATATCACTACCCCCCATGCAGGCCCTCTTCAAAGGTTGGCGTGTGATCTCCGACAGTAAACATGCCACCATCAGGTGATGTTGTACAAACAACACATAATCAATAACTGTCTGTAACAGCTGATAGTCTCAGAACCAATTGTATATCTATCTACTAGTATATACTCTAGTATAATAAGTACAAAAGACAGTCAGAAAATGTTACAATCTCCCACACAACATCTGTCAGTTGAATGCCAGGCCCTAAATCTGCTTTGAGAATAATTTCTTGCTGTCAGAAAAGTACAGCAGTCAAAAAACGGATCTTCTGCGGGAGGTGAAACCAACATCTGCTTGGAGATCATAGTAAAATACACTCAGATCCTGAGTCAGCCGGATACAGCATGTTTAAGTTGTTACGTATTATAAACGTGACGTTTGACTCTGAGTCTGAAGAAATCGTGGAACGCTAGCTTAAAAAAACGCTTGCCAGAAAGGAAACCCTTCAATGAGACTGGTGTTAGAAACATAATTAGACGAAGGAAGCTAGCAACCAGTTGAACAAGCGATACCGGTAAACTATTTTATTACACAACTTCCTTTACACAACGATGTCATTTGACATGGAAAAAACTATGTTTTCTCGTTCGTTGTACACATTCCAATCGCAAAACAGAGTCTCTTTATAACCCAGTATGTCTATGAGAAGTTACCTGTGTCTTGATCCCTTGGGAGAAGTTTTCTTTGCCGCAAATCGCTGGTTCTGTCTTCGGGACTTTTTTCAAAATCCCTCCCGACCTCCATTTTGGCCACGTCTGTTTGGACTATACCATTGACGATATAGGGGAAGTTATAAAGCCAAATATGCTTGTTCAGACTGTTCATTTTCCGTATATAACAGTTAGATAAAGATAAAAATACTAAAAATTGTTTTTTTAAATGCTACAAAATACTATAAGAATGTCACAATTGTAGAAATGTATTCATAATAGATTCACTAGTGGGAAGAAAGTAGACTCTTCCAAATGTATAAAGGCGCAACCATTTAAATTTACAGATGGGTAGGAGCCCTGGGTAGGAGCGCTCGAGCAATAAACCTCCTTGGTGGAAGCAAGGACTGTGTATAATTTCCAATGGTTGAAGAGATAGAAGTCTTTCTATCTTAATGTTCACTACTAGAATATTCACTTTTGATGCCCTGGGTAGGAGCGCTCGAGCAATAAACCTCCTTGGTGGAAGCAAGGACTGTGTATAATTTCCAATGGTTGAAGAGATAGAAGTCTTTCTATCTTAATGTTCACTACTAGAATATTCACTTTTGATGGCCAAATGAATTACATGTGTAGTTCCTTTTCAGGATACACAAATGACAATGAGCGAAGAAAAACATGCGATTTTGTGCACAATCAGGTAACAGTAACGTTAGTTACCTAAAGCACTTTTACTGTTTTACTAAGAGTCAATAACGTCAAGTACTTTGTTAATAAATTTAGCTGTCATCAATGTTATATTTCTTTATATAGGACAAAATAGGAGAAGGAAGAGGAAACAGCAAAATATATCTTATAAGCAAACGTTTTACACGCTATCTTTTATGCAATTTGGACTAGCGCTATCAAGGAAGCGAATATTCAAACTTCAAATGCCCCCTTCACGTGACAAACAAACAAAACAATTCATTTACAAAAAGAAAATGATATTATATAATAAAGAAGATTCAAAAGAAGGCTAGGGAGATGCTACTGGGTGGCAAAATCTTTTAAGCACATTTTGAAAGTTTTTTTTTTCAGTTTTACACCTTTACAATTACAGTACACTCACTCAATCGACCTCGCTTCGCAGGAATAACCAATACCAGGCTTCGGAAGCAGATGGAAAGAGTAGAAATTGGCCAAATAGTCTATCGTGGTTGGGGCAGGCTGTCTTCGGAGCTCTAACAGTTTTCTCCTGCCGGATAGGTGAGTTACGCCTGTAATAGAGTTTGGCACGCCGGGACACCTAGCTGAGGCGGGCGGGAAAGAGCTTCAGCAGCCCCGTAGAAAATCCGCCCCAACCGCAATAGACTGGATACCAGGTTAGGAGTTGGTCCGCTAAAGAAGTAACGTTACTAGTATATAAAGTCCGCCGCTTCAAACATGATGATAATCATAAAGGCTAGGCTCTTCTGAGTTCAAAAGTTCAAAAGACCCAACGATGAACCAAATACTAATTTGAGGGTCTGCATGCTCTTTTCCGTAAGGCGAGTCAATACTAACAAGTTAAACACTCGGCGGAAATACAAATTGTAATTTTTTGTAACATGAAGTTCGGCGGAAATACAAATTGTAATTTTTTGTAACATGAAGTTCTCTCCTCTGAAGAGGGGCAGCTGAAGAGGTAATTTTTCAGAAATACTTTTTTTTCAAAGAGTCGTTCATTCATCAAATCACATCAAAGACCCGCTTGGGTCACGTGCAGACCTAATCACATGACTCTTTGTAAGAAGAACGAAACATGTGATGCGACAGTGGCTATTAGGTGAAACCACTTGGTAAATGGGGTTTCGTATCTTTAATTTATGAGCAACTACAAAAAGTTTATGACCTACTTACCGATGTAAAACTCACTCATATATATTTTCCTCTCTGTTTTGAAAGTTTATGCTAAATGACGTTCATTTATTGATTGAACCAGCTTTTATATAAAGGCCCACCCCTAAAATATCAGTGGTTTAGACCAAAGCAACATGGAAGCCAAGTTGTTCCTGCAAATCTTCATCTTGCAACTTCTAGGACAAATTTTCCTAGTTTTTGGACAGCAGTGCACGCAGTCAGGGGCCTGCTCTTGTACAATGACTAACACAGGTAAAGTCGTCGACTTGGAACCTCTGGCTAGTAAAGACGGACAACCAAGGTAAGGGCATAAATTTATTTGAACTACGGGGCAAGTGATATCTCAAGCTTACAACATTTTATTTGTTCGGAGACGTTTTTCAAATAGAATTATTTGTGCAGAACTCTAGGAGCGTTGACAGAGTGTAAATAGTTCACTGAGAGCCAAAGGGGAAAGTGTAGTATCAAAATATGGTACATAATTGGCTCCTAGAGGAGCGACAATAATGTTTATGCATGGTTACGTCACAGCCCTCCCACACCCACGTACTAAAAAACAGGTGGGTTGGAAAGAAAGGCATTTTACAGGTGGTCACCTTTAACTACAGAAACGTAATTATGATTGTGAATATCATCGTTGGCCATATTTTAGAGATTATTTTGGTCCCTAATTTATCAGCCTGAAACTGAAACTCAATCCGACCTGCACCATATTTGAAGAAACTTTAAAATTTCATTTTCAAGCAGTTGTAACAGTGGGGGGTTATAGGCGCTACCAACTGACTCGGCCGATGGGTCTAGACCTTTTAGCTGAGTCGTTTGAGCGTCGGATTTTGAAGCTGGTGCTCTGGAGTTTCTGTTTCTACTGCTCGCCTCAGTTTCTTACACAGTATCAAATTACCATTTGCCACCCCCAAAAAAGTTACCCGTAAAAAAACGAAACCCAGTAAAACATCTAAAAACGCATCAAACCTCTGCTTGGACTTGGAGATTAGTTTTGTGATTGAAGTCAAAATGATTGCTACTATGCTTGATTTTACACGAACTTAAAGATTTTAAAAGCAACCGATCAAACTAAAGTTGCGCATTATAATTCATACATGTGTCATAAAATGGCGGCATATGAATTACTCAACAAGTAATTTAGGTCCAGAGGTCCCTCTAATATGTCTTAGAAGTAAGTATAACATTAGTTAACACAGTTAAGGTACATAATGATATTTTTCATTGTATAGGTTTATCCATCAAGATACAGGTGGCACATTCTTCTATTACAACCCCTGCACACCATTCAAGAAGGGAGATGTACAGGGAGAATGCCAAGGAAATGATGTTGCCGTAAGTGATCACTATGTTTTTTTCTGCATGTACTCATTTGCATATTCGATCTCCCAAATTAGACCATGTAGCCATGTCCTTTTATTACTGTTGCCTCATTCAAAGGAGCCATATGAAATACAGGCCATGTTCAACTTGGCTGTTACATTTTAAAACAATGGTAAGGCACGCTGGCATTTTCTGGTTAAATGTTGGCACTTTTAAAAGTGGAATTTTAAAATTTTAATCCAACTTCAACTTAGGCCTTTTTTTCCCTATTTTTTAAGACTATGGCTATCTCTAGTAAACAATACAGTTTAACAAAGTAAAACTTGCATGAGGACACTTATATTTTCAATATCACTTTTGGAAAACTGACTACATACCTTTCATCACTCAGGTGTCAGATCATGGAGCTAGAAAAGGTCGATCAGCTCGAAAAATTCATGTCCCTTGCAGGGATCCACACAAAAAAAGGCTAGAATTGACAGTTTTTTCTAGGGTTGGTCGGGAAACAGGAAACACAACATTTTTTTTCCTAGGCCTAACTAATGGGCTATTTCTTCTACTTAGGCCTGCCAATATGACGGAGCTGGATACTATGACATCGGTGATCAAAAGACTCTAGCAACATCCTATGATACCAGCACTGGAGCAGTACTCTTTACCTATAGTTCTTCTACTACTAGGTATGTACATGTATATACTATCCCTGTAAAAGTTCTTTCGACTACACTAAATGTAATACAGTACAATGTATTAGAAATACCCATCTGCAGTCTGCATTTTGCAGACATTTTCAATATTGCAGAAGAAAAATTAAGTAACCTGCAATTTTGTGTTTACTACTGACTTGCATATATTTTTCAAATTGCATATAAAAAGTTTGGATTTAGAAGACTTTTAAGTGCATATTTGCAGAAAGTATTTCTGAATTGCTGAACAAAATGTTGACTTTTCTGCAGTATTGCAGAACACTAAAAAAAAGTATTTCATACCACTGTTAATATGATAACCACTGCATTTCTCTGAAATGTCTCTTGAAATTTGTAATCTGTGCCAGTTTATAGACATGGAAGCTTCAAGATTTGTATGAATTTTCTAAAATCTATGTGAACTTTATGAAAAACAAAGCACTCCGCCCAGGTGTGAATGGGTACCTAATTTCGGTTAGGGAAAGTCGTATTGAGGTCACCTGGTGGCGCAGAATGGCAGCCGCACAGACCCTTGCGACAGTACCACAAAAGTGTGTGTGGAGCAAATATGTTATATGTATCATGTGTATTTGTGATTGTAAACCCTGCATCAATTTAGTGCTATAAAAAGGCTGCGATTGCACGGGTTATGTTTGACCAATAAATCATTTATTATTATTATTATTAGGAAAAGCAACGTCCACTTAGTTTGCTCTACCAGCAGCACTCCAACTTTTACAGCTGTGGAAAGTCCAGCTGGCTCAGGCACATTTGTAAGACTGGAGTCTCATCATGGTTTACCGTACAGTGTACTAACCCTGACTTAATTTCTTGGGGAAGAGAAAATACAAAATCAAAGCAATTAAAGTGCTGCATTAATATTTTACATTCATGTGAAACAGCATGGGCAAAATTGCAATGAAAAGTGACAATATGAAATCACGAAGTTGATTTTTCTAAAGTTTTAATTTTTTTAAAAATTCGCATTCATGATTTACAATTCATTTTTGAAAAATGATGAATCTTTTACAGTTTCAAAATGATTATCTTTTTTTTATTCCAATAAATCAAGGAATTCAAATTCATATTCAATGCCTTCTTCCATTGATTGGAATAATAAGAAATTGAACTTTTGTCAAGTCATGAAAAATCATTGTCAATCCTATATACACCATACATTGTATTGTTCTCTTTGCTTCTCCAAGAAATTCTAGTTCAACCCAGATATTAAGGCCATGTTGATATGATTATATGGATGACATCCGTGCGCGCATGAATTTTTTGCAAGAAAAAATTTTCAACCACACTGTAAATGATACAAAACAGTCAAAAAATGAGCAAATATATACCGTAGGTTGAAAAAAAACAACATTGGAAAATGATACCAATGTCGTAGAATGCCAAAATCAAATGAAAAAGACAAAAATGTAAAATAATGAATTTGAAAATTAGATTATTTGCCTAACCATATTCTGTGTCATTTGTTCAACCTTCAAAACCACGTAGATTTCATGATGAAAGCAACTTTTTTTTTTTGCCAAACATTTTTTTATCCGCACGCTCCCATCAGTTTTGGGGTTCCCAGAGGATGTCATCCATGTGATCAAATCAACATGGCCTAAGTTTTAAGAGGGTTTGACTGAATATAGTCTGACTAACCCAGTGACTCTTTTTGCTCGTGTCTGTCCTTCTCTCTGTCCTCCCTGTCCTGGTGTCTCCTTCTGAATGGCCTACAGGAGTACAGAACTTCTCCTGGAGTGTACACAGGACCCAGCAGTACAATTCACTGCTACTGAAAAGACAGGAAGTCCTGGGAAATATGTAAGTCCTTGTGTGTTACATGTGCTGTCTTTTCATTTATGCATTTGCCTTGTTTTCTATGGTTTCCATTAAGATTTTGTAACATCTGTTATTGATTTTAATTTTTTTTTGCTATTCATTTTAATAATATGTTTTCTGTTGAAAAAAACTTTTGTTATATCTTGTCTTTAATTCTTCTTTGCTATTCATATAACTCTATTGACAAGACTTTTACATTTTTGTTATTGCCTTAAATTCTTCTTTACTACCCATAAATTTTTATTTTTCTTGTCATCTGCAAGTTGATATTCGTGCTAGGTTTGGAATTGTTTGCGAATTTGGATATCATTTTGCTAATTTTGTATGTCTAGCCTAAAATAGTTTATAAGATATTCAAATAACCCACCGGACGTCTTTTCACATATCGTTGAAAAGGAGTCACGGTAAAAATGAAAACAGATGAGGAAGGAAGGTACATCATTTGAAAGTTTACAGTGTACAGTATATGCACAGATAGTAGAATGTTAACAGGTGTAGCAGGCTGGAAGGTACCCCTAGTCAGAATCGTACCCGGGTATAATCCACCCAGGGTTACATTCCTGCCTGCTACACCTGTGAATACTAAAGTTTTGTGATTGGGTTTCTTTCATGTCGGCAGTGTCTTTAGCGAATGTTTGTATTTCCCTTCGTGACAGGTGATGACCATCAGCAGCCTGTGTGTGTGCCCTGGGAGGTCAAAGGATTGCAACTCTGCCGGCAGTGCCTCAGGGCTCAGTCCTGGGTCCACCATGTGTATACTGTAAGTACACTGCAACAATGTACCATCTCTGTACAATAACAATGTAGTCCCGTTTATCTCCGTCACGACCAATGGAAGACTAACTCTTCAGTGAGCGAAAACTGGATTGAGATCACTTTCCTTTTCCTTTTTGCTGCATAGTTATGACATCATTACTACAGAAATTTTTCAACCCGCAAATTTAGAACACAGTGAAAACCTACCTTGAAATGAAAACATTGTGAAAATTTGAGAATTTTGAGCAGTTTCTCCCATCTCTTGCTGTAGGTTGACAGTGTTTGTGCTGGTGTACGTGGCAGGAGGGATGTTGTTCCTCAGGTTTGCCAGAGGAGCAGAAGGAACCGAAATGATCCCCAACTACGAGTTCTGGGCAGACTTCCCATACCTAGTGAAGGTGAGATATAGACAGCATGTCACCAGGACGGACTTTGTTTTCTGCCAATTGGACTGGACTGCTTTTTCCACCAACCTGACATTTTAAAAGTGCAGACAGGGTTGGCGGAAAAAACTGTCCAGTCCAAGTGCAGACAAGGTTGTGTTCTCTTACATAAGAATAATAGCCACCTTTGCCAATAAAATTATAGTAGGTATCCTTCCATCTCAAAAGATGGTGTTGTGGCCATGTGCAGCGTCTAGTATGGCTAATTAGCCCTATCATCACAGTTGGGACACAAGGTTGAGATATTTTGTGGTTGTGGTTGATATTCCGAACTCTTGTTATAAGTTGTAAAGATCCCACCACACCTTTCGAAAAAGAGTAGGGGCATGCCCCGGTGTGCGATGGTACAAACACTACTGTATGGAGTTGGTGATTCACTTCAAATCACCCGAATGGAGGCCTGGCGAACCTCTGTTCCGTATCAGCCACATGGTGATTACATCACCACACATGGTGATTACATCATCACCCGGACGGAGGCGTGGCGAACCCCGTCTTGTATTAAGCTAACGAAAGGGTATGTCACCTCGTAAGGGCGGTGTAAGTTACTATAACCCCGACCAATACGGTCGACCGATGATGATGATGTTATAAGTTGACTAAGGAGAAAATAAAGATGCGTTTAAATTGCTTGAATTACAGAAAGTTGTATTTGTACGTTAGAATTTGAGCTTAATTTATAGATAGATACGAAAATGTGGAGACGTATAAAAAGATTGAATTGTTATTTTTTGTTGTTCAGGATGGCTTCACGTTTGCCACACGATCGTGCCGAGGGGAGGAGGCCTACGCTTACGAGAAGATCTAACACTTGGACCAGATCCGTTCCGCCATATTCATCATCATCATCATGGCCGCAATTCAGTTAAACCTTAGGCTGAGGTCATCACCCCTTGAAGAAGAATGGATCCAGCCATCTCTACTTTTACACAGGGCTGTAGCCAGCTTGAAATTTTTTTTCCATCAGCCCAGGTTTGGATTTTCAAGCCTTCAAAAATGCAATTTCCTGCATTTGGAGAGGCAAATCATGGTGTTTGAGAGTGGTTGTCGATGGTCCTTCAGATGTTTTCCTAAGATTTTTGTTAATTTTGTCTGTCAAGGTTGACTATTGGTTCCGCAAAGTTCTGGTAGTTCACGGAAAAACTGGTGCTGGCTAGAGCCCTGCTTTTACATCACAACAACACTCAACACCATTAAAGCAGGAATGTCCCCATTGTAATTTTCTAGAATTTGTTTTTTGATGTTCTGATAAACACATGGCACCTAATAGTGACATATACCTGTCTAAAGGCATTCCATAAACTCAGGGTAGACCTAAATGTTACAGACTGAAGTAACGTCAATCAAGGGCTGTCATTTGCAGTATGTACTTAAGTCCCATATATTATACATTAAGACTTTTAGGCCACACCAATTTAATTTGTTGGTTCTCGGATTTTTTCAGAAAAAAAAATGAAGCAACAGGGCGAAAAAAATAAATAAATAATAAAGTCTAGGCATCCTGTTATAGCCCCAAATGCTACAATAGGAGCCATGAAGTCAACACAAACGGCTGGGTTAATATTTAAATGAAATTTTAATTTTTAAACAAACCACTGCATTAATATATGGAAAAACTGACCGTAACAACTTGGAAGAAAAGGACTTTCGTCAACTGTTGGGGGCAAAATATGAGCCTTTTTGAGTTGATTCAGAACCAGCATCTTTTTTCTTTTTCTTTTGCAAATCAGAAAAAAAATGAAGAGGCGAATGTGAGAACCAACAAATTAAATTGGTGTGGCCTTAGGTAAAAAGATAAATAAGTTGCCATGCCATCTTTGATCAAAGAATTGGATTTTTGATTTCCCTTTTCCTTACTGAATTAATAAAAAGCCCAAAACTTCATGTGTGGAGAAAGTCTGACCAAAAAAAAGCCTCTCTCCTTATTCCGTATAAAAATGTTTTCCAGAAGTCAAGCACCTTGGAAAAAAACATTGACTGTGTCCTAAGATTGAACCTCTCTGTGCCTGAAGAATTAATATTAATCTGATGAAAAAGAGTAATTTCTATATTCATCTAGTCATGTAAATGTCTTCAAAATTATAACAAATGACTCCCATTTTCAACAAACCAAGAACTTAAAATGTCCTTGAACAAGCTAGTTTCACTCGAACCCTATATATGTATATATATGGCAAAAGTATTGAAATGTTTCAAAATGACTTTTAGCAGAAAAAACAAATCATGACTTGTTGGGGACAGCTCTATATTACCTTTTCTAAGTCTAGTAATTGTAGTCTTTTAACTACTATTTGGAGGATACAAAAACTGGATTTCAAGTACAAACAGTAAATAGTAATTGTGTGTAGTTGTGATAAAATAACTGCAGTTAAGTGGCACTTGTTCAACACAGCGCCATTTCTGGTAAGATATGTGTGTTTGGAATTGCATATCTAGAAGTTATAACTAGATGGCTTATAAAGTTTAATACCAAAACTATGTAGCAAACATCTGGACTGGATTAATGTTTGTCTTTCTTACCTAAGGCCACACCAATTTAATTTGTTGGTTCTCGGATTTTTTCAGAAAAAATATGAAGCGACAGGGCGAAAAAAATAAAAATAAAAACAGGTCTAGGCATCCTATTATAGGCTTAAATGCTACAAAATGAGCCATGAAGTCAACACAAAAGGCTGGGTTAAAATTTAAACATTGAATTTTGAACTTTTAATCAAACCACTGCAATGGTAGATGGGAAAACTGTAACAACTAGGAAGAAAAGGACTTTCCTCAACTGTTGGGGGCAAAACATGAGGCTGATTCAGGACCAGAATCAAAATTTTTTTTTTTTTTTGCAAATCAGAAAAAAACGAAGAGGCGAATCCGAGAACCAACAAATTAAATTGGTGTGGCCTAATAATAGTATGAACCAAGCTAAACTTTTATTAGTTCTCAATTGGTTCATTTGATATTTATGTTTACCAAAGAAAAACATACTGTTTTTGCTCAGTTTCTTCTTCTGAACCAGACATTTGTCACCATAGTAACTGGTGTTGGGTTACATTAAGTATTGCAATTCTATAGCAGGAGGGATTTAGACTCCTGTCACCATATAAGTTACTTACATGAATGTGTTTGAGTAAGAATTAACAGAGCAGACCATATATGAAGGTAAACATAATGCATTTGCATTGCAAATGTTACCTTTTCTAGTTTGTAGTGTAAATTCACTAAATTCAAAAGTGGTGCCAGGTATATATTGCTCTTGTTAAAGTCATAGTCATGATCTTCTGTACATGTACTTTGTACTAAGCAAAGCGTGGTAAGGTTTTGCGCTGCATTGTAGTTTGATAAATTTTTTCTTCATGTAAAAATGTAATAGAATGTAATCATACATTGATGAACTGAACTCATTTAATTATCAAAACTTTAATATCATTACGGCATTTTCTGACAAATGTGATTGGTACATGTATTAATTTGGTGATTACCAAGGAATGATAATATTTTATCAGTTATTGTTTATCATGTAATGCTACCCTTATCGTGTAAAAAGTTCTTTATTTGGGACATTGATAAGCTTTCCATTAGCAGATTTTACGTACTAGCTACTTGAGGCTACTTTTGTTTTGGTTTAACTCAGTCAAACATTTTTTTCTTTATATATTTATTTTGCCTTGGAGCTGCTTTTCTATTCCTAATCAAGGTATTGTCTGTTTAAGATTGATTGTCACAAAATGCTTGAAAAGAAATTGTTAAAGATCTTTTTTGATTTTTGCTTCATATAAATTGATGATATAAAAATGTTCACAAGGAAATGGATGTAGTCACATGAGTATACAAATGTCTTTGACTTTTCTGCTAGGTATTCAATATAATACCTGCACAGTATAGGTTTAGTTTGCATATTACTGAGATTGTGCCATTTTTTTTGTAAACTTTTATTTTCAAAAACATTTTTGTAGGAAAAATACATATTAAGGTGCCTCTAGATCTTTTACCCCCATGATAAAAGTCAGTCCTGAAAAAAAGTGAATGGGTGGTTAAACATTATCACATGCAGTTCAGTTAGCTGGTTGGGGAATTAGAAAAGAATGAAGATTAAAACAATTGCATTATAACTGCTTCTCTGTTGTAAGTCTTACACTGAAAGCCAGTGGCAGTGAAAATATTATATGTTTATGTTGCTTAAGTTCATTTTATTGTATTAAAGATCTTGGTGTGAAAATCATAGTCGTATTGTAAGCATATTAGTTCAGCAATATCATGTCATATAGTGCTATTTGTATATATGGTTGTATTTGGCAGAGGCTTGAATAAAGGTTTGTCTTTTGGTGTTATGAAGGCAACTCTGAGTACTCTCTCTCTCTTTCTTTGACCCTCTATTTGTATAGTACATGTAACGTAACGTTACATGTAGTTTTGCCTGCACTTTGTAATAGTCTCGTAAGGTGGCGCTGTCACACTGACCTGGACATGGCTGGAATCCAAAATGGCCGCCATGCATGCCAAACTTTCACGATCACGACATGAACTTAACGTTTTTGTCACTCTTTGGTGGTAAATTGGAATGACACCGACTTCTAAGCCCAGGTAAAACATTCTTTTAAGTCATCAAGCGTGAAAGGGTCTAATCTGAAGCGTCGATTGGCTTGGAAGCGACCATATAGGTTTACCGATTCGTAACCGAAACTATCTGGCAATATACTTCCGGGTCTAACGAGTTGACAGAAATTATAGTTCTACACACAACAACATGGACGTCAGTGCGCTAGAACTAGACGCGGTCAGCTTTGCCAGCATCGCCGTCCGACTCGACCAGGAGGGCAATCAAGACGAGGCCATCTTTTACTACCTGGTAAGGCGAGAATGTTGTGATTTTTTTGGTACCCCCCTCCCCCTTTAACTAAGGGTTGATGAATCATCACGCAATTAAACGCCACTCCCAGGTACCTATGTTGTTGTAGCCTGGGTGCCAGACCCATAGCAGACCCATAGACAGATAGTGCACACTGGATAACTTGATCTGGCATCCAGGCTATCGTTGTTGTCACCCCAAAATGTGTTTTGTTATCTTTGAGAGATGTACTAGTATAATGTAAAATGTGTTTTGTTATCTTTGAGAGATGTACTAGTAATGCAATAATTGTGTCTACTTCATACTCCATTTGTCATGATTATAAGTACGGTGCACATGGAAGACTCGCGTCAAGATACAATAGATGTTGTGGATGAAGTTTTGTGAACCATTACGCTCGGGTGCAAGGTGCTACACTGAAGTGAAATACAGTCAGCTGTGCAGCTTTAATCGTTGTAATCTTTATCTGTATATATTAAAGCTCGTGTTGCGCGGGATTTTGGTGAGACAAACTATTACCAAATGTACATGTATGTGCGTTTGCATGGAACATAGGTTGGAATTAGGATCCCTCCCGTTAGGATTCAAACCCAGGACCTCTTGGTCTTGAGCTGAACATGCTACCATTTACGCCACACGACCCCACATTCTCGAATCTCCAAATGACCAAGTAATTGACGCTCTGTGGAAAAGGAAAAAAGGAAAAGTCTCCCATGCTCTTATGCAGAGCGTAGGGTGGTGCCCATATCCATTTCCATAGCCCTTGGGCGACACACAGTTGTGCAATGCACTACAGCAGGGGGCTGGTCTGCTGGTAGTGCTGTGTGTTTGACCTTTCCACACTCTTTCACATAGATGCTGAGTGCTAAGCAGAGAAGGAAGTGTGTACCATTTTTAAAGTCTTTGGTATGACACGGTCTGTGGACTCATATATAATGCTTTATTCTTTCCTTTCAACTTTTCCTCCCTCAGGAGGCAGCTGAAGCACTGCGTAATGCCGGTCAGGCGGGATCCAAGATGGCGGTGGTGGAGAAGGCCATGGAGTACCTGGACAGGGTGGAACAACTCAAACAGATCCGTAAGTCAGACCAGTTCTAACCAGTGCAAACCAACCAGGTCAGGGCTGGAAATTTCACCTGCATATGTACATTAGTACACGTAAAATTGGAGCTGTGCAGGTATTTCTGATGTCTACCTGCACCTGCACTGACCCATGTACTAGGTTTATACACTCTTCACTGTGATGCAAGTGACAACAAAATGAAAATTCAATGTGATTGTGTGACCGATAAAAAGTGATATAAGGAGTCAAGAAAAATTTCAAAGATTTAGAAATCTGACAATTGTGAACGTATGTATAATAAGTAAGAGTAGGTGTTGACATGTCTTACTAAGTTACTTGACTGTTATTAAAGTACTCTGAAATAAAGATAAAAATATATGTCCTCAGCATTTGGTAAACACTGGACAAAAGTTTAAATATTTGGACAAAAATTAAAATTTTGTGTTTACCCTAACAGTAGGTTCATAGACTAAGACATTATAATATAATAAGTAACTTACACTACTAGCTCTATGTTATGTCTTACATATAAGTTCATTTTTATCGTTTATCATCTCCGTGTAGGCACAGGGGGCGGAACCTTCCAGATGAAAACACAACAACAGGTATGAGATGAGACTAAGAAATTCAACTTTCAGGACTGGAATAACAGCAGAGGGCTTTTAGAACGAATGAGTGAATAAAACGGAATGAAAATGATTTTTGAAAGTACATGTAATCTTGAATACCCTCTCACCATTATGTAATGGGGAGATGAAACATGAAAACATCTGGAACCGTGATGTCATCATCATGTCCACAATGTGGCAGCTGCAATTCATATTTCTCCTGCAAGGGGTCCTCATTGACCCACATTGGACAACTTTAATACCTCAAACAAATTTGGTCAGGAGTAGTGCTACATTTTTAAACAGACTGAAAATGAAGAGCAAAGATAAATAAGTTGTTAACTTTGCAGGAATCCTTTACAAAGTATAGAATGTATTCAAAGCTGCTGTACTTTAAGATTCAAATGCGGTGCCTTTAAAAATTTGAAGAATTAACTAAAGGTGGTCAGTACTCCCAACAAATTATGATTTTGTAAAGTTGCTACTTTTTAACTGACTGAAGGTTAAATGAATACTCAAATGCAGATTGACCTTGAGAGGGCACGGTTCCTGATCGAGCAGGCGTTTGAAGAGGACGAGAACGACAATAAGGAGGAGGCGGCAGAGTTGTACATGGAGGCGGTGGAGCTGTGTCTCAAGGCTGTGAGTTTGTTTGTTTGTTTGTTACTCCGTGAAGGAGGTCAGGACCTCCGGACGGAGTGTTGTAATCGGCTGATTTTTCATGTTCGCAGTCAAAACACTGGGTTCTCTTCGTGTAATCGGCACGCAATTTTATACGCCGTCTGCGGGCATGCCCGTGTTGATGCACGAATGTGTATTTTTGCCGTTGCTGCTTTCGCGGTCAATGTAATATCGCAGACGCCACCCCTACAATTACGAGGCGAATTGGAACGGTCCAGAAAAACGCGTTGTTTGGAATAGCGGGGGGGGAGGTAAAAGTTCATGCAGATACGGGGTGGTTTTTATAAGTGGTTCCAGATGTTTTTGCCCATGGTTAAGAGATGCCAAGTTTTTTGGAAGATGTTCGCAGCCAAAACGCATTCTGCCGTACGTCGCATATCTGTGTAATTTCGCATGTGGTGTTGCATTATGTCCGGGATGATGCACGTCTTTTATTTTACCGTAGCTGTTTTGATATTGGAGTAAATGGTTATTTTCGAAACATCCCTACTTTTACAATCCTGTGGAATAGACCGTAGGTTTAGGCAGTTGTCTGGTAGCAGAGGTACTGTAAGCAGATATCCTGGTTATCTGGCCGGCGGTAGTAACACTCGCGGTGCTTACCGCCACTGTTGCTGGAATTTGGCTTGTTCCAGGCGCGCTTAATTAGGTACAGGCACCGTAAGACGGTGGGGCTGTCTTTGTTACTAGACACGACCATGATAGTCCGATCTTTATGTGAATGCAATGATTGTGTGTGTGTAATTAAAATGAAGTTAGAACTTGAAGCACAGTATCTTTACACGCCCTGGGAGCAGTAATGGATTTAGCTCTTTGTATGTTTTATGCTTGTGACGCGCCCTCATTGTATTAACCCACGCTCCTCCGCAGCGTCCGCTAGCGCGCTATAATTAAATCCACATCTGGGCGCGCGGCGGGGTCCCCAGAGCAACACAGTGCGGAAGCATTAGCGTGTATTTGTGTCCTGGGGCCGAGAACGCATTTTGCGCAAAGCATGCTGGGTAGCAGAGTGAACTGTCCTGGGGACGAGAGTTTGTGGCGCGGGCGGAGAATGCCAAAACTCCCTCCGTGGCTAAGTTCCTTCCGCGACTAACTCCCTTCTGGGCAAATGTAGAGGGATAACGGTACACCCTCATAGCGTCACCAAATGAGGTACTTTGTAAAGGTCCGTTTCATTTGGTATATATTACCATTGTGACAGCATTTTATACCCCAAAATAGGAATCTTGCGTCTTGTTTTAGGTCCCGATAGTAGAAAGAATGCAGTGTACATGTATTCAGATGGCCGCCGTGTAACGTTACGTACTAGCGAGCGCGCACGACAATACCGCCAGAGTAGAGTAGGTTATCCTAACCCTTTAGATAGCGCAAAGAAAACAAAAACGACAGATTTGCATTAAAGAAAGTTTATTTTCCATAGCCTGGGCTAAGCCACGATCTATAACCTATGGCTTCTCCACGGGCGCTGGGGACGAGCGTGGTATTAACCGTTGCCTAATTATAATGTCTGCACAGTAGGTCTGGCGTTGACGCTTGGGATTTTGTTGAAATATATAAAACTTCACGGAGAATTGTCGCCTATGGCTTCTTGTTTGTTTGTTTGTTTTGCATAACCGGTAAACCGCCTTCAGGTAAAACACACCAGTTTTGTACAAGTTAGTACAAGCTGCGTAAGACCGGACTGTAAGGTTTAAACCACTCACACCGGGAAGGACCCCTACTCTTTTCGATAAGTCCGGTAGGTTCTTTAACGTGCGTGGGATGTGGCTCTCCCCAAACCCCAAATAATCTAAGTCAACATTTCGGCTTACTATTACTAATATAAAAAGTTCAGTTCCGTTCACAACTTCAACAAAGTGTCATTGATAGTAGCAAACTTTGTACAACACACTAACAAGTGTTCCGTGTCCCTTTGATTTTTGAGTTGTTGTTAAATTCTTTCTTGGGCTTACTCCTGAACTCCTTACAGTGTTAGCAGATGTCTTATATCTAGATTTGACTGAACACAGCAAGGATAACGACAAATCTAAAGCCTCTCTCCTTGTTGTGACTGTCAAATATTTGTGAATAATTTACAAAACAATAACAGTGATATGTCATGTCGATCCCAAGGGGTCCGTTTTGTGCAGATGATGTCTTATAATATTTGTTGACCACTCGGAAAGTGCTGAAATTAAATCCAAATCAGAAAGGCATACTCCATCATTCCTTGGTTAATTCCATCGCTGACGAGAAATATGATTATTATGGAATGATAATTGGGTTTGTGGACTGAAACTGTACAGATATCAGTAGACATCAAGTATTAGGTGGTGGGTACACAGAATTGATTGATGTTCGTTTAAAGCTTAAAGATCTGTATATACGTAAGTTAAGGTCACACCATCTTAATTCATTGGTTCTTGGATTTGCCCCCTTAATTTTTTTTCTGATTTCCCAAAAAAAGTATTCAGGTTTTCTCCTTTTTACAGTTTTCCATTTATCAATGCAGTTCTTTAATTCCTTGTTAAATTATAAGCCAACCTGGTATTTTAACTTCGTGGCTCCTATCATAGCATTTGGGGCTATCATAGGTTGCCCAGATGTTTTTATTTCTATTTTTCACCCTGTCAAATTTTGGTTAATCCAAGAACCAACAAATCAAATTGGTGTGGCTCTAAACTCGAAATGAACATTTTGTTCCTTGCTTTATTTGATTTATGATAATAAAAGTCATGGTTCTGTCTTGTAACATGTTAGATGCAAATCCTAATTATGAAATATAGGAAGGACAGAGATGTGTTTAATCCAACAAACATTTATTTCAATGTACACTTCCACAATATTATATTCACTTTACAACAAATATCGAAGGTCTTTTACACAAATCAATATGTGTGTCATGATCAGGGGTTTAAGATTGCAATCTGGCTAGAGATTGTGATTGGAGTTTGTAAATTCGATTCATGTCGCTTTAGATCAACAGATTGGGTTGAAACTCAGGAATCCGATTTATAAATTGGAGACCACCCTAACACATTCCTAGAATCCTGATCGCAATTTCTGTCGACAGAGACTCCAACCATTTCACCGATTCTGCCAGCTTGCAATCTATATCCTGATATATATTTCCTGATATATATTTGAATGTTAAATATCTATATACAGATAACCATAATGTATCAGATTGTGCATTACAATATACAATGTAGATCAACAAAGTGTTGTTCGGCATAAACAATATGTTTACCTCTCAGTACTCTAGTTCTGATATTGACTATCCAAAAATACTTTTTCTAAAGAGTATATTCATTCATTATCCTCTTACATATTGAGTAATTGGTAATATCATAGATAATTTTGTTATAATTCTCAGTATATCTGAGTGATATAGATTATACTAGAGATAGGACAAAATATAATATGTGACCCTGAGATAGAACCGTACAAAAATTGTCCAAACCTAGACCCAGGCCAGTGGCAAGACCTAGGTGTGTATGTAAAATAGTCCCTAAACTCTTCGAAACAGAAACAGAAAATTCATCAGTACAAAATAAACGGGAAGGCAAGTTGTAGTTTGCTGCCTGTCTGAATGAAATAGACTTACTGATTCCATCCATTGCCCCCCTCCCACCTCAGGTGCAAAAACCAAAAGTAATTCACTGAGGCATATCCACTCTGTCATTGGTTGATAGACAGCCGGGATTGGTGTATTGGGTTTTTGGACATTTTCAATCATTTTTAAGTTAAATAAGATTGAAAAGATTGCTTTGAGAAAGATTGACGTGCTTGTAGATCACTAATTTAAAAGTAATTGTGTGATCATTTGCTTAATGAAAAATTGTTTCTTGTGCCAAAAATAATAGTGAATTTTTAAAGCAATGTGGGAAGCTTATAGAGTACCCTGTGTTCTCCTTGCATCATCATTCATGGTTTTTGCTTGGATCAGAGGAAAAGTTCAAATTGTATTGTGAATACATCTGGAATATGTGAAATATAAAATTTTCAAGACACTCTAAAGTGAGGGCAGTCTGCTTCTATCATTAGAAAAACGCATGTTGAACAGATTTGAGAATTTAGTTCATCTGAAAACCTGCGTGGAAAACCTAACATGGAACAAATATTTATTTTCATTACTTTGTAGAGAAAAGAGACAACAGATGGAGAACTACAAGCCAAGCTGGGGAAATTGGCCACAGATGCAATAGAAAGGTAAGATCTTTTATCATTCCTAGGCTGTTTTGTTATAATAATTGTTGTAAATGTTGTTGTAAAGAATAGAGTAACATTGACTAGAGGCTACTAACTTCTTATAGTTTTCAATAAGAAAAACCCATGAATATTGTCTGTTTTGGTGTCTTAATATATTCCAGTGCCATGACCAGGAATGTTCTGTAATACTGTTAATAATAATAATAATATAGTTTTCTTTCATAATTTAGGTTAGATTCTTGCATATTGTGCCTAAATACATATCTTGACAGATAAAATATCTGAGATTTTATAGTGAATCGATGATGACATCTTTTCAAGAGTATTGAGTATTATATGCATGCTCACTACACAGTGTTTGTATTAAAAAAATAGTCCTACACATGACAATACAGTGACAGTTACAAATCCTTTTAACTTGTTGTTCAGACAATCTATTAGTTTTCGGCCATTCCAATTCCACAGGGGTACCTGTCCTTGGTGCTGAAGACCTTTCAAATAGCACCTGTGTCAAAAGATTGATGTTTTAGAGCTATGTCATATTTGTCACATTGGCTCATAGACCATTTGGGATAGGTAAAACGCTTAGTAAAGGTCCCGTGGCAATTTTTAGGCCGTAGGGGCTATGGTATTGGAAGATGGAGCCCTCTTCTTCCATTATACACAATGTATATTGCAGTTTTACCTCCCTAACCAAGGCAGGTACCCATTTTATGCCTGGGTGGAGTAAGGAAAGTGGTGTTAAGTGCCTTTCCCAAGGACACAAAATCTAGCCATGAATGCCAGGAATCGAACCCATGACCGCTTGTACCTTCTGCTAGCCTACCACTGGGCCGTGGACTCCACTCACTGATAGTCGAAATGATATGTTATTTATCTTATGCTGACTGTTACACATTAATACAGAAAAAGTACCATCAAACTGCACAGAATTACATGTAATTACCATCTTTAGTTTAGACTACGTGAACTTACAATAAGAACAATATATCTTTCTGCACTCATTGACATTTACATAAACTTTAAATTGATGATACTAAACTATCCATAAAATACATTCAAATAGTATTACATTTAGTACTTTTTAAAATTCTTACATTGATACCATTGTATAGCAAAGCACTAGCACTACATAAAACATACAGTACTAACTCAAATGGCTATTCTTAATAATAATACATGTGGGAAATTATACAGTTTATAATTATTCATGTACTTCATTCTCTCCATAAACCATTTGACTTTACAACTTACCGACAGAAGTATGCCACAATTTGTGTCAATTTATATGATAAGTCATCATGTATGCTATACAAATTTATTTTTCTGACTTTTTCTGCCACCTAGGCCACATGCATGTTTGTCTTTGATGCTGAGGGATTGTTCATTGGTGAACTCACATTGCCACATCCTTCAGTGAAGGTTAACATTTCTATTCAAAGCCTGTTTTGATGACTTTCATGCTTACATGAGTGTATCCTCCAAAGCAGTTTAAAACAGCGTTATGTATTCAACAAATATCAGTAATTTTTCAGTCTAGTGAACTACAGTAATTGTTGCCAGTTGAGAACAAAGTCAAGTGGTGGGTTATTCATCATAGATATATCAATGTTTGTCAGTTTCAACTGCTTATCACCAGATTTTCCAGTTTCAACTACTTTGCACCAGAATATCCAGTTTCAACTGGTTTGCACCAGCATTTTCCAGTTTCAAATGCAGTTTTGTATACAAAACACATTCACTGAAATGTAACATCTAGACGTAATTCCTCAAGGTCACATATATCCACCACCCTGAAAAAAACATCTAAAAGATCTCCAATGCAACTTCTGCCAGTATAATGCTCTTCTGAGTATCTAAATAGTGCATATACCTGGGGAATATAGCACTAGGGGTCTCGCAACACTGTATTTGAAAGCAGCACATACCGTACGGTACATGTACATGTATGATATTATGTGATCTGGCAGATAAATATTTATGGAGGTTTGTAAGATTGAGAGAAGGCTTTTTTTCATATTATGTTGCTCACTCACACACTGTACATTGCACTTTCCAATATTTAGTAAAATAGTATACATATTACCTTATTTACATACTAGTACTTCCCAAATATATTTCTATGCTACATGAACTTTTAATAACTGACTAGAATAACTTGTACTGTACAATGTCTGAATAATGAGGAAACAGCTTCTGTAAGTTGTTAGACCAGGATTCCTCCTCTTAAAGTTTGCTCTTTTTTAATATATAATATATTGGCAAGTAGACTATTCAAGATAAAGTACATTGTATAAGAATATACAAAACACAAACAAACAATATTCAATCATGTACTAACATTAATTTGGACATGGAGTTTTGAAATTCCTATTTACAAGAATTGTAGATTTGTACAATCATATTTAACATTTTTGTGCATGCCGATCTTCTTTTTCCAATTCGGAAATATCCACCATTTTACTTGTCTACTCCAGGATTCTGACATTTAATTCTGTGAACTGATTTTTTAATTGGGATGATTGGTTGTTAAGAAAACATGATTTCTTTTGTGTGGCAAACATTTTTTGTAGATTTGTAAAACAGCTAAGATGTCACTTAATTTGAGATGCAGCCTCCAGTTTTGTAAATCAAGATGAGGGATTTCATTACAAGTTTATACCTCAAATGTATTTTGTAGAAGATTATTACTATCATCATTTACGACATGACATCACTTGGCTTGTCCATGCTGACACTACTGTCTCTATTTCTGTTTGCGTGCTGTCTCAACTGTACCATCTGAATATCCACCATGTGATTGCTGTTGTGATAATGTCCGCGGGGGTTTGTTTTACCGTAGACTTGCGTGGTCTTGTCACCGAAGTAGCCGTCGTTGTAACGTCTGCCGCAGAAGCACCTGCGGAAGAGCGCGATGTACGCTTGTCGGAAACTTCGGTTCATCACGCCGTAGATGATACTGTTCATGCTGCTGTTTAAGTGAGCGAGGATGATAGCCATCACGTAAACAGGCTTCGGCCACTGTCCTTTTGAGTCCACGAGGAAGATGATGCCGTACGGTGTCCAGCAGAACGCGAAGATGATGAAAATGACCAGGAGCGTCTTCAGGAGGCGGAAGTCGCTGTTGGTCATCCGGCCCCATCCCTTCTTCTTCGTGTGTTCCGACACCTTGAGGCTCTTGTCCATCCTTGTGGACTTGTTCGTCGCGGGCGACTTCGGAGGATACTGGACAGACTTCGACGCCTTCATGTAGATGATGGCGTTTTTCCCGGACAGTTTCGCAAGGTTCTTGCGGCTCTGCTTTACGTGGAGGTACAGGCAGATGTAGCAGAAGATGACTACGCCCATAGGCAAGCCCAGGCCTATCAGGACCAGGAAGAGGGTGT